>NC_054483.1:18584132-18804132 GCF_017639515.1 Carcharodon carcharias | reverse complement strand
TTTCCTGCAGACTTCAGCTCTTGTAGTTGTGCAGTTATGAGATAGGAACTCTTGAACAGCACTAACAAAAGAGAAAATGATGGTGCCAGTGAATAAATAGGCTAGGGCTCTGAATGTAGGGGTGGGGAACAGACAGAGGATGGATGGAGGGAGGGGTCACTGGGTAGCCTGGAATAAACAAACACTCATCCTTCGTCTGACCCACAAGAAATGTTGTAAAAGCACTTGGCTCATAGATTCATCCCTTCTTACATCTCCCCCACCCATTTTACCTAACACATGGCAAACCCAGACACCTGTATTTAAAAACAGGGATGAGATGGGGAGACAGCAAGACCGGCTGGTGGGGTCTGAACACCAAGAGCAAATACTTCTTGAAAATGTGGACCAGGTAGCCAAAATACCTAGACTATGATAAAATGGGGGAGGACCAATTTCATGAAGGAAAAAGTACAATGACCTGACCAGGTCAGCCAGGATAAGCCTTCTCTGGTTGAAAATGCATAACTCTAAATCCTATTTTTAAAATTTATTTATGGGATACGGGCGTCACTGACTAAGCCAGCATTTTTTGCCCATCCCTAATTGCCTTTGATAAGGTGGTGATGAGACACTTTCTTGAACCGCTGCAGTCCATGTGGTGTAGGTACACCCACAGTGCTCTTGGAAGGGAATTCCAGGATTTTGACCCAGCCACAGTGAAGGAACGATGATATATTTACAAGTCAGGATGGTGAGTGTCTTTGAGGGGAGGTCATAGTTGGTGGGGTTCCCATGCACCTGCTGCCCTTGTTCTTCTAGGTGGTAGAGGTCGTGGGTTTGGCAGGTGCTGTTGAAGGAGCTTTGGTGAGTTGCTGCAGTGCATCGTATAGATGGTACACACTGCTGCTACAGTGCGTCAATGGTGGAGGGGGTGAATGTTGAAGATGGTGGATGGGGTGCCAATCAAGTGGGTTGCTTTGTCCTGTTACAAGTAACAGACTAAAAAAATCTCAAAAGCTTCCCATCTCTCTCTAGCAGTTTTACTTTGAAAAGAAAGGCTTGAATTGGAAATGAGTTGCCTGATTAAATCAGTCCTTGTTGAGTGGGGGGGGTGGAGGTTAGGTAGATTCAAGATGAGATTTGTTTTCTCCAGCCAGAACCCGAAGGAATCAGAGTCTGTTGCCATGGGAGATGCATTAGCAGAGTGGACAGCTGATGAATTTGACAGCTTCGTGTTTTTTGCTGATTCCAAATGCCTGACACCTGCTCCTCTCATACTGCAACCCTGTACAGAACCCTTCCTCTGTCTTCTCTTGCGATGTCTTCAGGGCAGCCTTCAGCTGAAGCATGAGGCATACAGGAGGCATGAGAGAGATTTGTGGAGCTGGGCAGAGGTTAAATAGGCTGGGTGTGGAGGAATGAGTTCCTTCTGAGGGTGCAGGTCGGCATGTGGAAATTAGAAGTGGCGTGGGGACATGGGCACAGACTGCTGGAGCCCAGTTGCCTTTGTCCGAGTCTTGACTTCAGTGCAAAGCTGACAAAGATATGGTCAGGAGAATGACTGCGCTGTTCTACTGTTTGCTTTTCGCACACACCTCTGCAACAACCAGAGGTGGGCTCAAGGACAAATGGCACTGAGTGGACACTGATAGGGAAGGAGTGTCCAAGGGATGGGGATGGGGGGAGGAGTGACATGAGCCATTCCTCTCTCCACATTGCACTGTGAGGGCATTGATGTTGATAAGACAATGACCATGGTCACCGTCCACCTATATCATTGCACCACACTGGGCTAGCCTGGGAGAGTAACTGCACCAGATGCACCCCCTCTCGCCACATCTCCCAGGTAGTCATAATGTGCCAACCACCAGCACAGGGCCTGTGAGATGGGCAGGACACAGTGGGACTTTCAGTGGATCTGGGAGAATTGGGAAGCTGGGGGTTGTGGGGGGTTGTGGGGGGCGGGGGGGGGGGCGGTGGAAGGAGGGAATGTTGGGTTGACAGCAGGACCAGTGTGAGAAGGGCAGAGAGAAAATCTAGGAGCATTCGTATCTGTGCTGGCAGATGATGCAGGAATACTGCAGGTACCTGCAACATCTGAGAGTCCCAAGACCAGCCATTCTATGGTAAGCCACACACAATTTGGACAGAAGCCTCAGCTGGAAGTTTGCTTCAGAAGCTCCTGCGTCCCCCATCGACCCAGCTGCCGCTAACTGTAGCAGAAACAATCATGGTCCTCAGGAAACGTGTGGCTGATAACGAGAGCAACAACACGTCCCAGGGCCTTGTCTTTGTGCCTTCCCTACATGCCAACACAGAACTCACAGGACCAGGCTGCTAAGGGTGACCTGCCAATCACCCTCCAAGATCCCTCCAAGACCTTCCAATAACTCTCCCACAACCATCTAGATTTTCCCAATGATGGCCCAACAGCCTTCCAATAACCCTACCATGATCCTCAAGGACCTTTCAATGGTCACCCAATGGTCTTCCAATCATAACCCTCTCATGGGCCCCCAATAACCCCTCATGACCCTCCAATAAGCAGTGGCCGAATCACAGCTAGTGAGTAGTCAGGGCCTGTTCACCTAGTCGCCATATCCTCTTGGAGCAACATCAGGAACTCTCCACTTCCCAAGCCCCTGAACACGCTGATGGTGGGTGGGGGCGGGGGATGGGGGACTCAGAGGTCGTTCACTTGGCACAAGGCCAATGAGTGAAGAGTGGTGAGGGGAGGGTGTATGAGGGCAAGGCAGAGACCACTCCCTGCTGTTCATTCTCACTCTCAGGGAGCCCTCAGGCATGGTGCCGATTGCACAATCATGTAAATTGTTTGACAAATTTTTTTTTAATGCAAAGTTAAGTTGATACATTTGATTTTTTCAAAAATTGCACAAGACCATAGCAGAAATTTACATTTAAAGTGCTGTTATGGGAATCTTTTTGTACAACTACCATTGCAACGCCCTACTTTCTAACTGACTACCTCACCTCAATGTTGTTACTGTTTGTTGACAGGCAGTGATGTAGATGCAGTTACTGTGGACTTATCACTTAAAAAATTTCTATTTAAAGTGTTGTTACGTAAAAATATTTCCACTTAAAGAGAGACTTGTATTTATTTCACTCCGTCCATGACCTCAGGATGTCCCAAAGTGCTTGGCAGACACTTAGGTAATTTTCAATTGTAATCAGTGCTGTATAGCAGGAAATGCAGCAGACATTTTGTGCAGAGCAAGCTCCCATGAACGTCAATGTAGTGGTGGCCAGAAAATCTGCAATACTGATTTCGGTTGCAGAATAAATATTGGTCCAGGACACTGGGGAGAGCCCCAGGGTCTTCCTCTTGGATATTTTACATTCACCTGAGAGAGCAGATAGGGTCACCTGTTTAATGCCTCCTTGGAAAGAAGGCCCCTCTGAGATTGGAGCACCGGAAGATCAGCCTCGCTTGTGTGCTCAAGCCTCGAGAGTGGGGCGTGAACCCACAACATTCCAGGGTCAGAGTGTTACCAGCGAAACCATGACTATTTATGAAGCTAAGGACCACTTATTAATTGACCACCTCAATCTAGTGAGACCACGGCCAACCTTCTGCTCAGTCACTGGTGCATTGCTGCTGCACACGGAAAGGCTTGAGCCATGACTTGCATTGTCTGGTGGTTTTCAGGCACTTCAATTTTTAACACTAGTCCTCTCATTCTAATGTGGGTTTGCTGCTTTTCATTCTTGTTCACCTGCACTCTTACACTGAGGCTCTTTATTAACTGCTCATGATTGAAGCCAGTGGAAATCAATGACCCCTTTTTCTTTGCTGCACAGCAGAGGTCACAAGTTTAATGATCTTAGATACCCTACAGGGGAATGGCATCAGTCACCTGTTGTATGAAGGTCCTCATACCTCCCTGGGTTGACCTTAGCAAGATCTTTGGCGACTACTGGAGGGAGCTGGGGTTGAAGAAATTGAGGGCCATCTTCACCGTCATGGCCACTGACAAAACCATTCAAGAGATGGTCTTCAGGTCTTCTTGGAGCATCTTGGAATTGGCCAATTCCTTCCTTAGTGAAATAATGCAATGATAGTCAGCTCAGGTGAGGATTATTGACACAGTAGCATAAATGTCCCAGTAAATAGGGGCACAACCCAACTAAGAGCACAGCTCACCCACTCCATTACGTTCCGTGACTTTTACGTTGAAATAAGATTGTTTATATGCATCGTAGCAAAGGCAGATACATTTTTTTTAGGAAATTCATCTGAAGAGTGAATCAGTCTTCTACTTTTGAGTTCAAAATAACTTGAGGCCCCTGAAGCATTTGTTTCCCTTTCAGAGTACGAATATTGACCTTTCCTGAGCCAAAGGTGATTTAGCAATATTATTTAGCAGTTCAAGCAACAAGATTGGTAGGTTCTGGCTAAAAGTGAACGACAATAAAATACCAGTTAGTTTCACTACACGGTGTAAGTTTAATCAACTGTTTGAGTTCAATCTGCGACTAGCTTCATGGGAGATCATTCTCCGCAAGTCGCTATTCTCTTTTCCACCCACCAGAAAACTCAATCAACTTACAGCTTGAATGAAAACCACAACTACTCAAGGGAAATAAAACCCAAGCAGATGAGGTACAGCACTACCAAACCTCAACTTTTATTTATCTCGAACCTAACTATTGAAACGCAAAACATTTTTACTGAAACTGTGTATGCAAAGATCTTGATAGTTAACTTGCTCAACTTCAGATATAAACCTCTACTTTCTGAAGAGAACTTAAAACCAAGGCCCCGTCCGCCTTTGCAGTTGAACCTAGATGGTTGCTGGCTAATTTTCCTAAGAAGAGTGAGATAGCTCTCCCCTGTGCCTTGGCCCATATTTATCCCTCAACCAACATTAGGATAAAGGACAGATCATTTGGTGATTGCTGCATGGCTGTTTCAGGAAGCTTGTTCTGCCCACTGGCTGTCTCATTTCTTCCATGTAAACAGTCACTACTGCTTCAAAAAGTGCTTCCTTAGCTGCAGAGTGCTTTGGGTTGGCCAAACGTTGTTAATGGCGCTACAGAAATGCATGGATGATGTTCCCCTCAGGTCCTAATGCCAAGAGGAGCACTACCCTGACTGATCTGAGGTCAGGTAAACCCTTGCCTGAGGTCAGGTAAATCAAAGCAGATCAGCAACCAAACTGGGGGTGTGGGGGGGAGCTATTTGGGGGCTTGGGGTTGGGGGCTGCTGGGATTATTCTTCTGGCTGGCGCTAATGCAGAGAGTGGGGCAGGAGTTGTCCAGGTAACTTCACTTGGTAAAATATTTTCAATCTATTGCGCATCCCATTTCTTTTTCCTTACTCTTGTTAATGTGAGCACCACTGCCAAGACAGGCACTTAATGTCCCCATCCCTAGTTCCCCTGTGCCAGAGGGGAGGCTGTTGAACCACTGCAGAGGGCAATTAAGATTCAAGCACTTTGGGGTGCGCCTCGACCCATATGTAGGCCAGGGTTGGGTGAGGATGGTTGGTTTCCTTCCCTAAAGGCAATCAGTCAACCCGCTGACTAATTTTAATGACAATCCGACTGCTTCATGGTCACTTTCACTGGTGACCAGCTATTTCTTTGCAAATTGTTTGAAAAAGTAACTTAGTCCAAATTCTCAGGATGAGAAGGGTGGAATTGGGACTCAGGGTTCAGGAGATTGTCAATCCACAGTCGTGGGTGATCAGTGACATAAAAATACCCCACCATACAGTTTATAATACTATTGAGCTTTGCCTTGCAAGGTTGACCCACTTGTCAGAGATCTAAATTGAAGAAGACAATGGGTCTCTCTGTTTGGACGGCTAATTACCATTTTGTGAAACACTGATGTCTTCAAGTTGCTGTTGTAAATTCTGAATCCAAACAGCATGTCGACCCAATAAACTCTTGGCAGTACTTTGAGCTTTAACTCACCTATTGGACAGTAAAAATCCGAATGGTGAAAGCATGCAATATGAGCAGGTTGTTTAATAATGGTGGCTGGGTTGTGCTGTGGGAGCAACATGGTTAGATTTATTCTCCTAATAAATTTCGGGTGCAAGGAACAATGATGAATAGGCTCGGAACACAGCTATAGATGTAACCAAATTAGCAAGATGTTTTTATTTTGTACAATGGCTGTAGGCATGAGAGAAGAACAGCAAGGTTTTCCCAAAGGGCTCCTTCTGATTTTATAGCTACTTTTCCATCCAATTTTCAGGAAGGTGCTGACTCTTACTGCGCAATAGTTAGAGTTGCACTAGGTAATTTAATTAAGGGGTGATTTGATCGAAAGTTTTCAAGCTATTAAGGGGAACAGATAGGGTCGATAGAGAGGAGCTGTTTCAGCTGGCTGGAGAGTTTAGGGCTGAGGGACAGAGTTGAAGAATTCCAGTCAGTCCTTTAAGAAACATATGGTAGTTCAAAACACTTCTACATACAAGGGGTAGTACAGGTTTGGAGAACGCTTCTGAAAACGGCAATTGATGCCAGATCAATTGTTAATTTTAAATTTCAGAAAGGAAGATTTTTGTTTACCTAAGGTATGAGGGGATTTACACGTCAGCCATGATCTCACTGATTGATGGGGCAGACTTGAGTGGTTAAATGGCCTCCTCCTGTTCCTCTCTTCCAAGGTGCCCTTCTGTCTCCCTATGAAGCCAAGATAGCAATATCAAGGAATGTCATGACTTGAGGACAGCAGGATGATTGGGAGGGAGAAGGGAATCCAACCAGAGTCAAACTCAATCCTGTCCTTGCCTGCCATTCCCTCGCTCTCACATACACACATACACACTCAACAACAGAAGCCAAGAATGGACACCAGAAACAGAATCACTGGCTAACCTTTCTTTTCTGAACCCAGAGGCACCAAGTTCAATTCTCAATACCAAAGCGATCAATGATATTCCATGCTGATATCTCTGTAGCTCACTCCCAGGGATCATTGCTGACCTACACTGTTCTCCAAACACATCAAATTTCAACTCTATGTCTTCAAATCCTTCATCAGTCTTGACCCCTCCCAATGTCTGCAAACCCCTCTACCCTCATCACCCATGTTGTGCCCAACACACAACTCTCATCGTTGTTTATTTTTTGTGCACCCTTTCCATATTGAGTCCTATCATTTAGTGGCAGAGCTTCTGCTGTCTCAAGACAGTTCCCTGAAACTCCCTCTCTAAACCTCACCAACTTCCCAGATCTCATCTCTTGGTCAACCTTCACTCCCTCCCCTAACAGTCTCTAACGTAGTTTTGCTGAACACTTCTTTTCAGTCCAGAAGTGTGGCCCTGAGCTCGCAGTCGCTTGCCAGTTCAAATGTCCATCCCACTCCCCTACTCTCACCACTCGGCCCTTGACTTCCTGTACTACATCAATCAAGTTCAATGATCAGCCTCACCTCACCACTGAGCACTGCAAAAACTCCCAGACTCAACAATGATTTTAATAACTCCAGATTGTAACCACTGTCCCCATTCAGCAGGTGCTGCCCATGTTGTCATTTACAGCTTCATTTATTTATTGGATGTGGGTATCACTGGTTCAGCATTTATTGCTTATCCCCAATTGCCCTTACTCAGGGTCAACCACATTACTATGGGCCTAAAGTCACATGTAGGTCAGCAGATTCCTTTCCTAAAGGACATTAGGAAACCAGA
Organism: Carcharodon carcharias; assembly: GCF_017639515.1. Classification (NCBI taxonomy): domain Eukaryota; kingdom Metazoa; phylum Chordata; class Chondrichthyes; order Lamniformes; family Lamnidae; genus Carcharodon; species Carcharodon carcharias. The sequence continues at coordinate 18,796,481 of NC_054483.1, read as the reverse complement.
TGGGTGTTGATGACAATCAGCAATGGTTTCTTGGTCATCATTAGACTTTTAATTCCAGATATTTATCAGATTCAAAATTCTACCATCTACCATGGTGGGAATTGAGCCCAAGTCCACAGAGGATTACTCCAAAGTTTACAGTCTAGTGACAATGCCACTATGTCACCACCTCCTCTAGCTCATTCAGACCCAGCTTTTGTTTCTCTGCCTGTGCCATTACCATCCCGCTTGCCTTGCAGCATCATCCCTTTTGTTGTTTAATCTCTCCTGCCTTCCCAACTGTCACAGGCCTCCTTTTCCATTCTTTCTCCCACTCCCTCAGCCCCTTTCCTGCCTCTGTACTTATTGAAAACGTGTCACATCCCTAAGGTGGAAGAGTTCACTCTGTATCTCGCTACAGGAATGCTGTCTAACCTGCTGAGCATTTCCCAGCATTTTCTTTTATTTCAGAGTTTCCAGCATCAACAGGATTGTCCTTGTTATGACTTAACATTTATTCATTCCCCTGTTTTATTAATTTTCTCCTCCCAGCTGTAAAGGGACTGGGAATGTTTCCCTGCACTAAAGGCATTGGGCAGAATGGTCTCAGGTTTGCACTAAGTGCAGTAGCGATCAGGTAAAACCCGCGATGGCAGACTTTCACACCGTATCACCCAAAACCTGCCACGTTAATTATTACGTGCCCAGGGAACACGCCGTTTCGATGACGGGCGGGTTCTCATTTCTCCCACTACGTCATCACCTCGCCGCTTCATCAAGCTGGGCGCTGTATTTAGAGTCCAGGCACCCGCACACATCTCAGGGCTTCCAGCCCGGGGCTACTGCAGGGAAGATGTTCACGAAAGGCATAAAGACTGCAGGCCCCCAGGTTTAGTGACATGTCGCCGGAAGACCTCTTGGAAGCTGTGGAGGCCCACCACGATGTCCCCTACCCCTCCCCCCACTCTGGCCACCGGACGGGCAGTGGCGTGACCAACCAGGCTTGGGAGGTGGTGGCAGTGGCGGTCAGTGCCAATGCTGCACAGAAGAGGTCGGCCATCCAATGGGGATAAAGGATGAATGATCTCATCCGTGCTGCCAGGGTACGGCAACTCTAAACTCATCACTCTTAAGCTCACACACTCACATGGCCATAACACATTCACTGGCATCTCACTCACTGCCAGTTTAAGGGACATCACCACCCATTCTCACACACACACACACCCTCACAGGTCCATCTGTCCTCACCTCCTCTGGAGGCTGCCTCCTCAGCCCTCACCATCTTGAGGCCACTTGCACAGATCAACATGTGTCCCCCACACACACCCTGGGATACCCCCCCTTCCCCAGTACAGCCCTCGCCCTGCAGCCTCTTCCTTGGCCTGAGACCACTTCTCCCCCTTTGCCAAGCCCTAACCCTGCAGCCATTGAAAAGCCACCCACATCTGGCTGATCTGGTAGGTAGAGGCCTACCCGTGAGCCCCCCTTAAAGTGATGTGGTGCTGCCTGTGAAGCCTGGCGCTGATGACTGCGAGTGCTGGCCAAAGCAAGGGAGGCAAACAAACCTTGAAGTCCCGAGCGAAGTGCAGCCCGCCAGGTGCGTGTCGCTCATGTGCTGTTGTGAAACACGTTGGAGGTTTTCCAGCCGACGCGGACAAACAATCCAGTGGGGGCCTTGGGGTGGAGTGAAGGTGGCGGAAAACGATTCCGGCGGGCTGGTCTAATAATGATATGCAGATGTTTTACAACAAGTTGCCCAATGTCCGATAGCGGGAAACGCGGCCCACCATCGGAGGGCTGAGTGGATAATCGTAAACTGGCTTCATGACATCGTGAAACCAATTGTCCACATTGCCCACTCACACCACCGAACATGTCCGACGCAGCCGGCTACAGAAAATCCCGGCCGTTATTTAAGTCCAAGTTGTTGTTATTGATTGGATTCCAACACCCACTTTGCTCCTAAATATTCATTTTTTAGATTCTTTCATGGGATATGGGCATCACTGGCAAAGCCAGCATTTGTTGCACATCCCCAATTACCCTCAAACCGCATATTTCAGAGGACAGTTAAGAGTCAACCACGTTGCTGTGAGTCTGGAGTCACATGTAGGCCAAATCAAATAGGGGATGGCAGATTTCAGATTTCCTTCCCTAAAGGGCATTAGTGAACAAGATGAGTCTTCATGACAATCAATGATAGATTCATGGTCTAACTTTACTTTTCAGATTTTTTTTAAAAGTGCCTTGATTTCAAATTCCACCAGCTACTGTGGTGGGATTTGAACCCGTGATCTTCAGAGCATTAGGATGTGTTGCTGGATTACTTATATAGCAATATTACCACCACGCCACCATCTCTCCTCAATCCAGCATTCCTTACATAAGCATCAATGGCTTCAATGCTTTGCTTTGCCCACATCCGCTTGTCCAGCAACGAGAATAACCTGCACTTATATTGCACCCTTAATAAAGCAAAGCCATCCAAGGCTCTCATGTGAACATTATCAAAAGAATCTGACAGCGAGACATATCATAAGGAAATGTTAGGACAGGTGACTAGAAGGTTGATCAAAGAGGTGGGTTTCAAGCAGCGTCCTAAAGGAGGAAAGAGAGATGGAGGGGTTTGGGGAGGGAATGCCCGAGGGCACAATGCAGCTGCAGGCACAGCTGCCGATGGTGGAATGATTAATATCAGGGGTGTGCAAGAGGCCAGAATTGGAGAAATGCAGAGGTCTCAAAGGGTTGTAGGGATGGGGGATGTAACAGAGGTGGGGAGGGTCGGGACCATTGAGGAATTTTAAATCAAGGATGGGAATTTTAAAATTGAGGTACTGCTGGAGCAGGAGCCAATAAACATACACCTGTGAGCACAGCGGTGAGGTTTTTTTTTATTCATTCATGGGACGTGGGTATCACTGGCTCAACCAGCATTTATTGCCCATCCCTAATTCCCCTCGTTCAGAAGGCAATTTTTTAAGACTCCCAGGTAGGCCAGAGCAAATAGGATGGCATATTTCCTTCCCTAAAGGGCATTAGTGAACCAGATGGGCTTTTACAACCATCAACAGTGGTCTCATGGTCATCAATAGCCTTTTAATTCCAATTTTTTTTTTCAACTCAAATTCCAAAATCTGCTATGGTGGGATGTGAATCCTCATCCCTAGAACATTGCCTTAGGTTTTCAGGAGCACCAGTCCAGTAACAACCTGGCCACCACCTCCCCATACATTACAAAAAGCAGAGTTTTGGATGACTTCAAGTTTTTAGAGAATGGAAGATTTGAGGTCAGCCAGGAGAGTGTTGGGATTCATTGAGTCTAAAAACCACAAAGGCATGGATTCAGTTGCTTCGATGAAGAGCGTTTGAGTGGATGTTTGCCAAGGAGGGAGCAGGGCTTGTTGGTGGTTCCCTCAACCGTGCAATTCTCTGCCACTACTCACTGTCCAGGTCCACTTCCAAAGAATGGACATTTGAACAAGTGGGGTAAGTGAGCAGGTAAGTGTGAAATGTGCTCCTCCATCAAAAGTCAATGCTATCAAAGGAATGCAGGGAGGAAACAGAAAAAATTAAAAAGAAAATATCACCTCCACATTGCAAGAAGACAGAAATTGATTTAAAGTGTGGGAGCTCTCGTCTGAGGGTTGAAGCAGTGAACACTAAATAGTGTCGATAAATCAGTGTGGAAGATGAGATGCATAGGTTGGAGTGGAGCAAGATCTGTTGGGAGACTGAGTTAGCTCTTGTGCTGAAGGAGATCAGCAGAGGATGTGTTGGAATTCTAATGTGTTGTGATACAGACATGTTCATTTTAGCTGGTTTGCTGACGTGTTATAACAGAGACAAGCCAGCCAAAAGCTTAACATGAGCTGCTCTCACCTCTTGTTTTCCTTGCCTCATTCAAGGAAACAACTTAATACAATTACAGATTTCTTTATCTGGGAACCCAGTTACTGCATTTGAATTAAATTTCTCTCTAAGTGGTACCATTTTTTCCAAGGGAATAATTTAATGGATGGTGAATCATGATGAACTAATGTGTACTGAGCAAGCCATAACATAAGATGCAAAATGCTGGTATTACTGATCTGAAACTCGAGCTCAACAAGAAAGCACCACACAGAATGCTCAAAGGGGCTCTTGTGAAATGGGGCTCTTTGTTTTAAGGCTATTCATTGTTTAGGAGTTTAACCACTTAAGAGTGTGAATTAATTACAGAATTTTAAATCCAGTTGTTTGTGCCCAGGGACCAAATGAGTGGAAGTACAGAATAAAGAGGACCTTGTTTTAGTTACTTTAATGGGTGATAAAAGATTATGCATCCCCTCAATACGTTACCACAGTTGTGGGCCAAGATTTGAGAGGTATTCATGGCCATTTTGTGAAGATTAAGAACAATAGGTTATTTTTCATGATCATTCCCAGCCTCATCAAGAGGCTAATGTTAGTTGATGGTTTGGGACATGTATTGTACCTCGCTTTGGCACGTTAAGCAGTGAAGAGGATGCTTTATTCTTCATCTCACCCGAGTTCCACCTGCCCTGAAAGTACACGTCTGGGACAATGCAGAGAGTGCTTCACTCAAGCAGCTAATCTATGTTGTCACTAAATTGGGAGGTTAATGGCAGTCTCAAGGGAACTCAATCACAGTTTATACACAATGAGATTGTGCAGAATGAGTGTAGCACACTGCACAAATGCTTCTTCATATTGGACCCTGGCAACAATGCTGGGACAAGAAGAAGCTATTCAATTATAGAATCATTGAATGATGCAGCGCAGTGGGAAACCATTTGACCCATTGTGCTTGTGCTAGCTCTTTGCCCATTGCCCTGTAAACCTTTTCCCCCTCAAGTATTTAACCAGTTGTCTTTTGAACCTGATGACACACAAGTTGGAAGTATAGTGACCTGTGAGGAGGACAGTGATAAACTTCAAGAGGACAGGGCCAGACTGGTGGAATGGGTGGGGACATGTAGCAGATGTAAACTGATGCAGACAATTGTGAAGTGATGCATTTTGTTAGGAATAATGGGGAGAGGCAACATAAAATAAAAAGCACAATTCTAAAGGGAGTGCGGGAGCAGAGAATCCTGGGGGAGATGTGCACAAATTATTGAAGGCAGCAGGGCAGCTTGAGCAAGTGGTTAAATCCTTATAAATAGAAATTTGAGGGTACAACAGCAAAGGCAATATGTTGCACATTTATAAAAACACTGTTTTGGCCTCGACTGGAGTATTGTGTCCAATTCTGGTCACAGCACTTTCAGATGGATGTGAAGACTGTACAGAAAGGGCAGAAGAGATTCAGGAGAATAGTTCCAGTGAGGAGCTGAAAGATCTGATCGGTCTAGGCAGAGTAGATAGAGAGAAACTCTCCCCCTAGGTGGAAGCATTCAAAATAATAAATGGATTTGTTAGAGTAAATTAGGGTCAAGAAGCCGAGGGAGAAGCAATGGAGACATGAGGAAAAACTTTTTAACACAGCGAGTGGTTAGGATCTGGAATGTACTGTGTGAAAGTGTGGTGCAGAGCACAGGGAATGGGTGGAGGAGTGGACTAGCTGAGATGCTCTTGTGGAGAGCCAGCACAGACATGGCAAACATAATGGCCTTCTCATGTGCTGTAACCATTCTATGATTCGATTTGAGTCTGCTGCCATCACTTTTTCAGGCAGTGCATCCCAGATCTCACTCAATGTAGAAATAAATGTTTTCTAGTCACCTCCTTAAATCTGTGCCATCTCATTGCCAATCCTCCTACCACCAGAGCCAACTTCTCCTTACTTAATCTATCAAAATCATTTATGATCTTGAACTCCTCTATCAAATTTCCACTTACCTCCCCTCTCGAAGTAGAAGGATCCTAGCTCCTCCAGCCCCTCCACATGACTGAAGTCTATCACTCCTGGTACCATTCCAGTAAATCTCCCCTGCACCCTCTCTCCTTCCCAAAGTGAGAATTGAATGATCACTTGTGTGAGGTGCTGTAGCCCACCAATGATTGTAGAACTGTAGTCCCACTGTGAACCAAGGGGAGGAAGGGAGGAAATTGGAGAAAAATAATCTACAGAACAGTGTTTGTCACTGGTCTCCTGATACTGTGTGTATTTTGTTTTTAAACAGCTGACCTGCTGTTTAAAAACAGGAGACTGGGCGCAGATATTCTACATAGTGTCTCCTCGGTCAGTGATATGAGTTGCATTCAAGTGGCACGGATCAATATTGTGATATTTTGAGCTCTGAGCATTGTTCCCAATTCTTGATGTCAATGGAGTGGAACTTAATGAAATGGCTACAGGGAGAAAACTATACAAAACACACAACTGATGGATGAATGAACGGTTTCAGTCAGAGTACAGATGTCTTCATTGGGAGACCTGAGGATTGTGTGGAACCCCAGACGGATACAGCAAGATAACACCTTTCTTATCAATGAGGGGACAGAGGTGCATAAGCTACAATGAAACGATTTCATAGTTCAGGAGGAAGCTATTGAGCCCATCATGCTTGTGCCAGATCTTTGAAAAAACCCATCCAATTAATTCCACTCTCCTGCCTTTTCTCCACAACCCTACAGATTTCTCCTTTTCAACTATTTATTCAATTCCATTTCACAAGTTACGACTGAATCTGCTTCCACCACCCTTTCACGCAGCGCACTGTAGATCGTAACATATCACCACGTATAAAGTTCTCCTCATCTTCCCCCACCCCTGGTTCTTTCCTCAATTATCTTAAATCTGTGCTCTCTTGTTCCTGACCCTCCTGCCAGCGGAAATAATTGGCAATTCTGTTAAGGGGAAACATATCGCTGTGGCATTTGCCTCCCTGCAGCACATTTCTTGTTACCATAGTCACCCTTTTGGTAAAGGTATATATTTTTTTGAAGGCAGAGAAGTAAATTGAAAACACAGAGGGACGACTGCCTATCTATAACCTTCCATAGGCTGTCTGCCTGTTCAATGTAAGATCTTGGTCCTCTGATTACCAGCACCCCTGCCTCTAGAGGAAGAGTCTCCTTATTTAGTCTTATCAAAATCATGCATGGTTTTGAACATGATAGCAAAATCCAAATCTAAACCCCAATCTCTCCTGTCTTCTAAACGATTACAGGTCCTGCCTTTTGCTCTTTGGTCCTCCCCCCTCCAATCCCCTTTCCTCTGCCATTGAACTTGTGGCAGCTCCTATTTTTTTTTTCCAATTCTGACAAAAGACCATGGATCTGAAACGTTAACTCTTCGCTTCTCTCTCCACAGATGTTGCCTGACCGACTGATTATTGCCAGTGTTTTTCTGCTTTTACATATGAACAAGGAGCAGGAGTAGGCCATTCAGCCCCTTGAGCCTGCTCCGCCATTTAATAAGATCTGGCTGATCTGGTAGTCACCTGAAATCTTCATCCCGCCTACCTCCGATATCACCCCCTTGCTTACTAAGAATCTATCCACCTCTGCCTTAAAAATATTCAAAGCCTCTGCTTCCACCACTTTTTCAAGAAGAGAGTTCCAAAGACTCACAGTTAACGTTTCGAGTCCGTATGACCCTTCATCAGAACTGAGGAAATATAGAAATGAGAAAGAGCCATACGGACTCGAAATGTTAACTGTGTTCCTCTCCACAGATGCTGTCAGACCTGTTGAGTTTTTCCAGCTATTTTTATTTTTGTTTCAGATTTCCAGCATCCGCTGTATTTTGCTTTTATCCAAAGACTCACAACTCTCTGAGAGAAAAAGTTTCACCTCATCTCTGTTTTAAATGGGCGACCCCTTGTTTTTAAACAGTGACCCCCTAGTTCTAGATTCTTCTACAAGAGGAAAAACCCTCTCCACATCCAACTTGTCAAGACCCATCAGGATCTTACATGTTTCCATAAAGTCGCCTCTTACTCTTATGAACTCCAGCAGATACAAGCCTAATCTGTCCAACCTTTCCTCATAAGACAACCTACCCATTCCGGGTATTAGTCCGGTAAACCTTCTCCAAACTACTTCCAATGCATTTACATCCCTCCTTAAATAAGTTGATCAACGCTGTACACAGTACTCCAGATGTGGTCTCACCGCTGCCCTGTACAACTGAAGCAAAGCCTCCCCACTTATGCATTCAATTCTCTTCGCAATAAATGACAATATTCTATTAGCTTTCCTAATTACCTGCTGTACCTGCACACTAGCCTTTTGTGATTCATGCACTCGGACACCAGGATCCCTCTGCACCCTCTGCCGCTGGGAAGTGATGCACTTGAGCTGGAATAGTGTAGCAGAAAGAATGAACCCAGATTTTAGATGAGTAAACTGGAGGAGGGGGAGATATCTGGTAGAAATGCTTGAGATGCATGAAGGTAAAAGAAATAATATAGAAGTATAAAGGTCAGATCAAAGGAGAAGAATAAGAATAATGCAGTCAGGAAGCAAATAATATCAGAGCATTTAACACCAACAACAACTCATATTTATATAGTGTCTTTAACATAATCAAACAAACCAATGTGTTTCACCGGAGCATTATGAAGCAAAAATTGACACCAACGCATGTACTGAGGTATTAGGACCGGTGACTGAAAGCTTGGTCAAAGATGTAGGTTTAGGTTTTCAGGAGCTTATTAAAGGAGAAGAGAGGGGTTGACAAGCTTAAAGCCAAGGCAGCTGAAGGAATGGCCACCAATGGTTGAATAACTTTTTACTTGTTCATGGGATGTGGGCAACACTGGCTAGGCCATCATTTATTGCCTGTTGCTAATTGCCTTTGTTCAGAGAGCATTTAAGAATCAACCACTTTACTGTAGGTCTGGAATCACATATAGGCCAGGTAAGAATGGCAAATTTCCTTCCTAATAAACCAAATCATTTTTTTTTACAGCAATTGGCAATGGTTTTGTGGTAATCATCACACTTTCTTAATACCAGGCTTTTACTGAATTCAAATTTCACCATCTGCTGTGGTGAGATCTGAACCCATGCCCCCAGAGCATCACCCTACATTTCTGGGATACTCATCCAGTGACAATACCACTATGCCACCACCACCTCCCCCAAAACTAAAAATGGGAATACTCAAGAGACCATAAATGGAGGAGTGCAGATATCTCAGAGGATTGTGGAGCTGGATGAGGTTAAAGAGATAAGGAGGGGGCAAGACCATGGACGGAAGGTCCATTTTAAAACCCAGGCGTTGTGAGAAATATGTTTCACCAAAAAACAAAAGCTAAGTAGCCAGTAATAAGACACCGTGGATAAAGAGGTTGGAGGAAACTGAAAATGGAGAAAAAGGCATGCATTAAATCCATAGACAATCAAGGAAAAGATGACAAAGGGAAATACAAAGAGGTTAGGAAAGAAGTCAAAAAATTAAGAAGGCAGGGAGGAATTATGAAATGAAATAGCAAAGAATCGCATAAAAATGATGATATTACATAGACATATAAATGATAAAAAGCAATTTAAGATAGGGATAGGGCTATTAAGAGATGCACAATATACACTTCAAGGCAATGACAATGAGATGACAGGTGCATTGAATAATTACTTAGAAAGGATAAAACTGTGTCTGTATGGGTTCCACCAGTGCATACTCAAATGAACTGGGGAAGAGATAGCAGAGGCACCAATATATAACATTTCAAGAGAAAAGGTAATAGTACAACATAAGTTTGCAAAAAGTCATAAAAACTTAAAGATCTGGGTTCATGTCTGGAGGAATAGAATTTGAAAGCAACCAAGTTGCTAAAAACATGTAAGACAATTTACCAGAACTGTGAGAGTACAATTATCAGGAAAGACTCAACAGGCGAGAGTTCTTTTCTCTAGAAAACATAAGACTGAGATGTGGTTTAATAGATGTCTGAATAATTTATAAACAGATTCATTTGGATCCATGTAGAGAAAATAAATTGGGCCCGAATTTAATTCTGTGGCAGGTTTTGACTGAGTTAAAATTAGGCCCATTGTTTGCCATTGTGGGGTGACCAACACTGGGGGCCATAAATATAAGATAGTCATAACTAAATCAATAAGGGATTCGAGAAAATTCTCTACTCAGAGACTGGGGAGAATGTGAAACTTGCTACCACGCGGAGTGATTGAAACAAATTACATGGATGTATTTAAGAGAAAGTACGCGAGGCAGGAAAGAATAGGAAAATATGTTGATGGGGGTCGATGGAGAAAATTGGTTATATGGAGGCTCGTGTGGAGCATAAAAAACACACCCTGCTTCTGTGCTGTAAACTCTCTACAATTCTATGGAAACAAGAAACTGCCAGTTCTTAAACCAAGGCACAGGAGTTCTTGTAGGCATCCCTACAGCAGCAGAGGAACCCATGAAGAAAGCTGCAACAACACCGATGTCATTCTATTGATCAAATAGTTACACAATCTTTGCTCAAAAATATCAAAGTATGTAAAGCAGCCTTTTCATGCTCTTCAGACACTGAATCATATAGTTTAAGATGCACCAGAAGGGAAGAATTTATAAAATAAAAATCACATTCATTCAAGATTGATGTGCTGAGATCACCTTTTTACAAACAAAACCTGCTCAGTTCCTACTCTTGATTCTATTTTAGTGACACCGAGAGAGAGTAGCAGAACATTATTCTCCCATGGTGTTACATCAAGAAGTACTTGCTTGATGAGAACGTCAAAGCAATGCTCATGATTAGTGAGCTGTGGAACTGGCAGCAGCAGAGGAGAAATGTCTTTTCTGTTTCATCTCTTGGAGGACAGAGGCCTACATCTTGGGTGAGCCTAACTCGAGCAGTTGGCAAGGTCTCTTCATCCTCGCTGAAGACCGGAGATGACAATCGGCGGCATTGGCAAATTGACGCTTACTGCTTTTGTATGGGGTTGCTCCACCTGCTTTTCAGTTAGGTGGTGTCCAACAAGGCTTAACTGTTTTAGAATAAACAAGGTCATCTTGCAGTTCAAAATTGAGGACAGAGGAAAAAAGCATCAAGTATTTGTCGGCAAATGATTGTGGTAGGGTGTTGGATCCCTAGGTCTTAATGAGGTCTTCGTAGGCTTAAGTGTGTCAGCCATATGTATTTATTAACTACAAGAACCAAGCACATATATACAGTAAAGGGTTCAGGCTAAGAGCTGTCTCCATGCTTGAATGTACAACACTAGACTGACCCCTCGGCGCGGGTCATATGTTCAGTGAAATCACTGTATGGGCAGTACTGTTCTCCATCCCATATTAACCAGGGGTGCATTGCTGCAGGAGCGCCACTCTGGCACCGCCTCTTTAATGATTTTAATATTCACTGCCAGATGGCTTATAGGCCCCATTTGATTTTTCTTTCTATTGACTTCAGTAGAATCCACCCCATTAGTTGCCTGACTGGATTTTAATCCTCACTGCCTCCGATATTGAAGTTATTTGTTTCCGGGAAGGCGCACATGCAGGGGAATTTGGCACATCGATGGCCACAATTGGAATTGGAGGGAAATCCTTTCGCAGTCCCAAGGGGCTGCGTGACTTGTGATGCAGGGGCAGCTGGTGCCTGGACCCTGCTGAGTGAATTCCACCTGCGGTAGTGTGCGGGCATCAGTGCAAGTTTGGCCCCGAGTTCCTGGAATTTTGAGCTCAGGCCGGGTGGGGAGAGTTGATTGGAATGTCCAGGGCCCGCGGTGTGGCTGTGAATCCAGAGCCTGGGCGGGCTAACAGGCAGTGGAGGAAAGGCCGGGCCCAGGGTCCCAGGCCTCACTCTGCTGCTGCTGAATGTCTCTGATCGCTTTGCAACAGCAGCTACAGCAGTAAACCTGCTGCCCAGCTCTCTGACTGTATAAAAAAACATACAGACCTTGCAACTCCCTGCACACAGCTTTTCCCATCAGCAGACATTTCAGGCTCTTTGAAGCTCAAGACTCCTAGGATCTGAACCAACATCAATATCCCCAAACACCCTGCTGTATTTGCCGACTGACCATTAATTCTTTGGCTGTGATGGCCTGAGGATGTGAAATGCATTTTCTATTCCCTGTTGGCAACTTTACATGGAATTAACAGCACAGAAACAGTCCATTTGGCCCACCCCATCTACGTTGGTGTTCATGTTCCACACAAGCCTCCTCCCACCCATCTTGATCGTGCTATTAGGGTAACATTCAGCTTCTTTCTTCCTCATGTGTTTATTAAGTTCCTTGAATGTATCTGCACCAGAATCATAGAATGGTTAAGCACAGAAGGAGGCCATACAGCACATTGTCTCTGTGTCATTCACCTGCAACAGCAACTCAGCCAGTCCCACTCCTCCACGTTTCCCCTGTTGCTCTGTAAAATCTTTTCTCTTCAGATAATTATCCAGTTCCCTTTTGAAAACCACTTTTGAATCTGTTTCCACCACACACCCAGGCAGTGCATTTCAGATCCAACCTGCTTGTTGCATCGAGAAGATTTTCCTCATATCGCCTCTCATTCTTTTGTCAATCACTTTAGGGTTCTCGGCCTTCTGCCAATGGGAACAGTTTCTCCCCAACTGCTCTATCCAGACCCCTCATGATCTTGAGAATGTCTAACAAATCTTCTCTCAACCTTCTTTTCTCCAAGGAGAACAGCCCCAACTTCTATCCACATCACTGAAGTCTGTTATCCTCACAACCATTCTCAGAAATCTTTTGTGCACTTTTTCTAAAACCTTCATGTCCTTTGCGTTAAGGCTGAATCAGTGTTTTATGAAGGTTCATAACTTACTTGCTTTTGTAATGTATTTATAAAACCCAAGATTCAGCATAATTTATTAATTGCTTTCTCAAACTGCCCTGTCACCTTTAATAATGTATACGCCCAGGTCCCTCTGCTCCTGCATCTCCTTCAGAATTGTACCATTTATTTTGTGGCACCTGTCCTCATTCTTCTGACCAAAATGTATCACTTCACACTTCTCTACATTAAATTTCATCTGCCACGTGTCTGCCCATTCTACCAGCCCGTCTATATCCTCTTGAAGTCTATCACCCTCCTCCTCACAGTTCACAATACTTCCTAGTCTTGCATCAGTTTTAAATTTTGAAGTTGCGCCAGGTCTAGGTTATTAAAATAAATCAAGAAAAGCAAAGGTCTTTCTACATACCATACCCCAGTCAGAAGTTAGTAAAGTTCTCTTAAGTCATGTTTTTAATAGGCTTGAATTAAATAATTAAATTGTTGCATAATGAAATCCTAGCTATGCTAATGACTAATGATTCAAAATGCCACATGACTTGAAATTTAATGCCTACTGGCACTAATATTTTTCATTTAAAAAGCATTGTTTAACTGATGTTTGGGGACTCAAATGATTATTACATAGGAAAACAATGTAATGTTAGATTTAGAAATGATATGCCCAACACTATTTCTTAGAGCTACTGCATGTCAAAATTTGGCACTACACCCCTAATGTTAACCAATATGTGCCAGACCCTTATACCCTTATACAATGACCGCTGCTTTCCTGAACACTCATGGATCAGCCTCCGAACATTGTGTGTATTTTGATGTGACACTTTGTTGTGATTTCATCCTCAGGTTGCAATTGTCAAGGCGGTATGGGTGCATATGAAAGTGATGAATAAAATCAAAACCCAAAACCTTTTAAAAATACAAAAGAAGGCCTATCTTCTTGTTGGTGTGGTGAAGTGGTGAAAAGGTTGCATAGGAAGCTTAGCATTGGCTGACAGTGCACCAGGGCTTCATGGTTGCAGGCACTTTGAGCTCCCAGCCTTGACTGGGCCTGGTGGAGAGAGCTCACTACCAATGAGTCTTCAAAAGGCTTCAACATGGCTGGCCCCAATGCTTACCTGAGGGAGTGGTTACAAACAGCAGTCATACCAAGCTCATCATCCCTCTGGTTTCCAGTCGGTCTTTCTCTCGTGCTCACAATGTGCTGATCATTTCCACTGAAGCATGGCCGAAAAATGCAACATATGGTGTGGTGCGGATGTGGAAGTGCACTGGTTCCACACCTGTTGCACGTCTCGTCCACTAACCTCACTGAAGTGACAACTGGGCTCTCAAATTGGTCTCGGCATCTCAGGTTTGGAGAAGGAGCGTCATTTTCGTTTCCTGGCTCCCAGTTGTTAGCCAATCAATTGTAACAGTCGCCGGATGAAAGCCGGGTGGAATGCCTACCCAGCACACGTTGACTGCACTCACAAATGAAAAATGGGTGAGCTATGTCAGCACATCACAGAAAGGAAAAATGGAGTGAGTGGGAGTGATTGAAGGACAAAGGACAGAAAACATCTGACTCATGAGCAATGGGGAAGGAGATGATAAAGTGTCATTTTCCACACCTACAAAGAATGGAAGCACTTCTGTTCTCTGCACAGCTTGAGAGCACAATTGCTTGAAGAGCACTGATATTATAATATCTGTCATGACTCTGATTCACTCATGTCAGAATGTCCAGTTGCTTGGCACCACAAACCAAGCTGGGTAGTAGGAGCTTTGCCCTGAGGAAAGATACAGGTAAATAGTATTTCCTCAATGTATCCTGAATTACTTTTCTGGGTTTGTACTTTTAATCAATCAACAGTTAAAAATGGGGAAAACAATCACAAATATTCAATATCATAGCTAAGATAGTGTGTTGCATTAAACACTGCCATAGGAAGTCTCCACTGGTTGTTGGAGTCAATTCTCTGATGTAATCATGAGCCTTTTAGACCAGAAATAGAGACTGAGTTTTCAAACTGTCATATTACATCTCATAGAAATGTGAACTTTAAATGCAGAGACCCTTGTTACTCAAGCAAATGTAGCAGCCATTTTGGGGACAGCAGGGTTCCTACAATGCAATATGGGATAAATGTGGTTAATTTGTGGTTTTGGGAATGTTAGTTGAGGGAGGAATGTTGTCCAGCACACTGGGACAAATGCCCAAGAACGACATAACATTCCTCAGTGCTGTTTAAAAAAAAAATTGAGTGCAGAATCTGGTGACACTCCAAGGCAACACTGAGGGAGTGCTGCTCTGCTGTAGGTGCCATCTTTCAGATGTTATGTTAAAGCAAGGCTCTGTCTGCCCCATCAGATGGACATAAATGCTCCCACGCCACTGTTCGAACAGCACTGGTGAGCTTCGCAATGACCCTGGTCAATAATTATCCTTCAGCCAACATCACTAATTCAGATTATCTGTCCATTATCACACTGATGTTTCTCGGAGTTTGCTGTGCACAAATTGGCTGCTGTTTCCTCCGCCAGAGCAGTGACCAGACTTCAAAAAGTTCTTAATTGGCTGGAAAGCGCTTTGCACCACCCTGAAAAATGTTACATAAAGCTGAGTTCTCTCTTTCTTTCTGGACTGGAGTAGGAGCCTCAGTTGAATCCGGGAGTCATTCACTATCACCTGGTGTAGAGGTGAGAATGCTGTCAACTGAGCCAAGTAAAGTCTATACCTCAAGTCCCAAGGTTGATCCTTGTTTGTGCCAAGTAGGCTGATATCAGGGTCCATGAGCCAATAAAACAAGTAACAGCTAGGATTGCTGTTCCTGGCCAGTGGCCAAGATCCCTCACCTGCAACCACCCTGCCTCACCCTACCTTGCCCTCTCTCACCCTGCCACACACAGCCATCCCTGCTCCTGCCACCACCACACCACTCCACCACCTCATCCCTGCCCAATTCTACATGAATATTGGGTGAGGACCAGGACTGATTCAATTATGACACCCCAACCCTTAAATCACTGTCCTGGCTCACGTGATCAAAGTATAAGGGGGCAGCAAACACACATATTGCAGCCCTCTTGGAAAAGGAGGAGAAAGAATTGGAACAGAAAGGACTATCACACTGCGCATGCTCTTCATTTATCATTCCTCCCACACATGTCTGTGAATACAGCGCTATTATGCAGAGATACTGAGCTCTTTAGAATTTTTTTAAAAATTGCACATTAAGAAATGTTCCATGATTCCATACCTATTTGAAATGACACTAAGTAATATTCATAGATACTTATTGTCTTTGTTGCAGATGTTTCTATAAATATGTACACATTCTGTATTATGTAAAAAAATACAATAAAAATCTGAAATCGGGAGGTAATTGCTCAGGTGTGATATACTTGTCATCTTCTCCGAAATTAACTAGGCACTTCTACATAGACTATGGAACGGAATCAATACTTGGGGAGAACCAAGATTAAAATCACCTCTTGAATTCAACGCTAAATGGATTTTCTGAATTGTACTGGATCTATTTAAAGAGACCTGGCCTATTATTTTTCATCCATCTGTGCAACCCAGCTTTGCTTTGTTTCAATATCACAAAGCTACATCCACATCAAGCATTGAAACCAACACCATGTCAACCCTCTCTTCACTGCTCGTTACATAAAGAATTTGGTTCTGCAGCCAAACTCACTTCTGACCAAGTTAAGTGATTCAAATCAAACGGTGGCCTGCTCCTTTGAAAAACCGACATCAGTTATTCTGAGGGCATCATTAATTTACGGATCAGTTTCCTGTCAGTGCATTCATTTTAATTACAGGCTAATAGTCTGAATGAATTTTTAAAAGGCCAAACTCACTCTGTGGCTTTAACATACGTAATGTTCGTCACAGAACAAAAGTTACAACCGAGGGTTCTTTCTTTCGAGCGGTGAGTTCACTTTCCAATTGTCAAAAATAAACATGTTCTTGAATAGAGCAAAGATTCGGCAGATTACATGACTTACAGAGTGGGGGCAGGGTGGGGGAGGGGGTGCGGTGAAGTTTTGAGGGTTTTGTAACTCTTTTGAGTACAAACACGTTTCCATCTGTTTTTCAGATGAAGTTACATTGTTTCACCAGTGTGAGATTTGAACTCTTGATCTTAGGGTTATAAGCCCAGTACCATTACCACTTGGCTATTTAGGCCAAGCCTTTTGAGGGTTTTGTAACTCTTTCGAGTACAAACCTGTTTCCATCTGCTTCAGATGAAGTTACATTGTTTCATAGTTTGCCATTAGTGAGATTTGAACACTTGATAGTTTTGCTATTGGGAGATTTGAACTCTTGATACTCTTTTGAGTAAACCTGTTTCCATCTGTTTCAGATGAAGTTACATTGTTTCATAGTTTGCCATTGTGAGATTTGAACTCTTGATCTTAGGGTTACAAACCCAGTACCATAACCACTTGGCTATTTAGGCCAAGCTTGAGGGTTTTGTACGTGCCTTCCCCCGGCAAGTGAGTCAACAGGCCAAAAAAATTGCTGAAAATCATTAGGGCTATTCTTCTTCCTGGCTGTCAGTTTTCTTTTTCTCCCATTCACCAGCGCTTCACTTTTAATCAGCAATGTGTTTTACAGTACCAGCATCTTGCCTTTTCTTGACTGTCTAACATTGAAAGACCTATCCAGCTCATTAAAGTTAGCAGGCACAGTTCTATTCTACTCACCAGAGCTTAGCCTGATTTGAATTGCTGGTGAATAATGACGATCATTCTACAATTACAGAGGCAAGAGAGAGATCAGTATATTACAGAAGTTCAGACCTCTGTAATTATTCCCAGTGCAAAGAATACAACTTAGGAGATTTTGTCCATGATCTGGGAAATACAAAGAATCACAGAATAAAACAGCAAAAAAGGACATTTATCCTACTGTATTCCATCAAGTCCCTGCCAGCTCTTTTAAAGAGCAGTTCAGTGGGTTCCACTCCCTCACTCTTTACCCAATGTCCCTGCAAATCTTTTTCCCCCTGCAGATATTTAACCAATTTCATTTTCAAAGCTACTTTTGAATCTGTTTGGGCAATCTAAATCCTAAGAACTTGTTGTCAATCACTTTCAATCTGTGTCCACTGTGTATCCACCCCATCCATCATTGGAAATTGTTTAAGAAGTTGCTAATGAGGTAGTCGATGTGTTGGTGTTAATTTTCCAAAATTCCCTAGACTGTTGAGGCTACAACTGGAGTATTGTGTGCAGTTCTGGTCACCACATTACAGGAAGGATGTAATAGCTCTGGAGAGAGTGCAGAGGAGGTTTACAAGAATGTTGCCAGGGTTAGAAAAGTGTAGCTATGAGGAGAGATTGGATAGGTTGGGGTTATTTTCCTAAGAACAAAGAAGGCTGAGAGGTGACTTGATTGAACTCTTGATCTTGGGGTTACAAACCCAGTACCATAACCACTTGGCTATTTAGGCCAAGCCTAAGTTAAGAAGATGTAACTCTTTCGAGTACAAACATGTTTCGAAGATGTAACGCTTTCGAGTTAAAACCAATAAAATCAAAGTAACAAAATTGGGATAAATCAGGCACAGCCCCTAATTCAGGTCAGCTGTAAAACCAAGAACAAAGTTTAAAGGAAACTTACAAACTTTAAATCAAAATGTGATTAAAGGGGTCAACAAAACACCCCAGTCCCTGCGGTGCCCACCGGACATGGAAGGCCTCGAGAGTGCCAGCAGACACCGCGTGCTCCCTCTCCAGGGACATCCAGCCGCGAACGTAGCCGCAGAAGAGGGATAAACAATCGGGCGGGACTCCCCCATCGATCGCCCGCTGCCTGGACCTGTTAATGGCCAACTTGGCCAGGCCCAGGAGCAGGTTCACGAGGAGGTCCTCCTCCTTCCCAACCCCTTTCTGCAGTGGGTGCCCATAGATCAGGAGCGTGGGGCTGAAGTGCAAACAAATCATCAATAAAAGGTTTTTCAAATAACTAAAAAGGGAGTGCAGCCTACCACACCCTATATATGCATGGTCCACGGACTCCACAAGACCGCAAAAAGGGCATGTGTCCTGAGAGTCCCTGAACCTATGCATTCTCCTATTATAGGGGACTGCTGCATGCAACATCCTCCAACCCAGGTCCCCGTTAGAAAGGGGGAGGACACCTCCGTAGAGGGCCTCCCATCGGGGGCCTCCGCCGCCGGACGGCAACAAGGCACGCCAGGGCGTGTCCGGGTGGCGGACAAGGGCGAGAAAATGGAAGGTGTGCAGCAGCAGTCCGTACAAGAAGCTCGTCTTTGCCGTGCCAAAAGGCACAGAGGCGGCTCATATTGTGGGGCACCAGCACCCGAGGGAGGGTTCGGGGCTTGGGGCCAATGTGGAATTCTGTCCGAACGGGGGGTGACTTGATTGAGGTGTACAAAATTATGAGGGGAATAGATAGAGCAGACAGGATAAATTGTTTCCCTTGGTGGAGAATTCTAGAACCAGGGGACATAAATTCAAGATAAGCAGCAGAAGGTGTAGGGGGGACATGAGGAAGAACGTTTTTACGTAGAGGGTAGTGGGTGTCTGGAATTCGCTGCCCAAGTTGGTGGTGGAGGCAGAAACTCTAAACTCTTTTAAGAAGTACCTGGATCTGCACCTAAAGTGCTGTAAGCTGCAGGGCTATGGGCCGGGTGCAGGAAGGTGGGATTAGAAAGGGCACCTGGGTGTCCTCGGGCTGGCATGGACAAGATGGGCCGAATGGCCTCCTTCTGCGCTGTAACTTTTCTATGGTTCTATGATTCTAGAAAGGTTCCATCAAACCGGAAAGTAGCAAATGTAACCCCACTTCTCTACTCAAGAAGGGAGGGAGGCAGAAAACAGGAAACCACAGGCCAGTTAGCTTGACATCTGCCGTAGGGAAGGTGTTAGAGTCGATCATTAAAGAGGTTGCAGCTGGGCACTTGGAAAAACACAAGGGGCAGGATTTTATGCTGGCGGGATTTTACGGTCCCGCCAAAGTCAATGGCCTTTTGAATGGCTCACCGCATTTTACGGCCCTGACCCCACTGCGACAGGGCTGTACAATTCTGCCCAAGGTAATTCGAAAGAGCCTGCAAGGTTTTGTGAGAGGGAAATCATATTTAACCAATTTATCAAAGTTTTTTGAAGGTGTACCATGCGCTGTGATAAAGGGGAGTGTGTAGATGTAAAACCATTTATAGAAGCAAAATGTGTGTTATTGTTGATTTGTCTGATTATTACAGATGTAAGATCAGTAATAGTTTCTCAGAAGAAGATTATTGTGATTGAATGTTTCAAATAAATGTGTTTTCTTGTATTAATGTTTGTGATATGAAAATGTTTGTGCTTTGTTTCTTGCATGAATTGTTAATTCACTTACAATGTATAATTTAAAAATATTAATGTACATAAATTTATTACATTAAATAGCCAAAAAACAATGATGTATTTGCAGTCCCCTTGAGGGTATATGGGGTAGTTATTCTTTCCATTAATTCTGATGCATTTTTTGCAGTGGCAAGTGAAATAGGATAGGTTTGGTAAATGGCCTGTGGGGTTTTTGCCCCACTTCAGTGGTCCATGGAGTTTCTTTGCCCAACTAGGTGGTCCATGGACAAAAAAGGTTTGAGAGCCACTGATCTAGACCCTCCATAGTTTTAAACATCTCTATCAAATCTCCTCTGAGCCTTCTCTGCTTCAAGGAGAACACCCAAAGTTTCTCCAGTCTATCCAAATGACTCGCAACCCTCGCTCCTGAAGCCATTCTCGCGATTCTCTCCTGAATCTTATAGTTTTGACCTTAAAACCTCCCTATTAATGATATGAGCAGTCAGGGTAATGCTCTTTGTTGTGCTTATGCTCTTGTGGACCCTCCCCTTTGATTCAGAAAGCAGTAGGTTCAAATCCATTTCAAAAGCCTTGAAAACATAATCAGTGCTGGCATCTTGCTGAGCGAGTGTTGTGTTGTCTTTCAGACTGGAGGTTAAACTTTGGTCCAGTCTGTCCTCTCAGGTGGACATAAAAGAGCCCGTGACACCAGTCAAAGGAGAGCAGGGGAGTTCTGCCAGCTGCCCTAGCCAATATTCACCCTTAACAAACATCATTTAAACAGATTATCTGACCATGGAATTGTTACTGTTTGTTGGACCTCATTATGCACAAACTGCCTGCCACGTCTCCAAGAGTAACTACACTTCAAAAGTACCTTATTGGCTGCAGAGTGCTATGGCACATCCTGAGGCTGTGAAGGACGCTATGGAAATGCAAGTTCTTAAAATTCATATCTGCATCCATATACACCTGAGGTTTCCACTTAAACTACCAATGCTGTTGCACATACCCAGTAGCAGATTGCAGAGCTACAACCTTTACTACATGGCAACACTTAAACAGGAGATGCCCAGGCATGTCTGGAAATTGGTCAGTTTTGTCCCTAAAATGGACTTTATTGAAGAAACCTCAATGGCTACAGAGAAACTGTTTGACATTATCAGCAAGCCTCTACCCAAAAATAGTCAAAGCAAAGATAATCACTGACAGCAAAGTGGTGTTTCAAATGCAAATGTATTTGCTCAGTGGCCTGAAACTGGCAGGTCAATAGTATCATCATGGGTGGGTGTTCTAATGACTGTAAACTAACTGTTGGTGCTTACAATCCTTTGTTCCCATAGTTTCCAAGTGAGTAGAGATTCATTGTAAATTGTGGCTGAGGATTGGCCTCATTGTCACGTGACAAGAAAGCATTTTATATTGAGCTTCTCACATGCAGGAAGATATCTAAGAGAGCATTTTACCATAAGAAGTAAAGGGTTAAATTGGGCAGGAGAAGAGAATGAGGAGGAGAATGAAGTGGCTATGAACTGAAGGCAGGATTGAAAGTAAATGTTTTGAGGTTATTGAAAAGAAGGAAAGAGGCGTTAAGATGACATTGCTGTTTGATTGCAATGAAGATGACACATGATGCCATCTTCAAAAAAAACTTGCTTCAACTTCAAAGAGAACATTATTGTAACTCCAGAGCTTTTTGTGCTTTTTAACTCTATTTTTTGTTCCACTGCTCAGAATGTGAATATATCCCTAAGTGCAGGTTACATATCCATGATAGAGTCTTATTTTTCTGCGCAATTGGTAAGGGAAGCCAGTTGAATATTGTACATTTTTTTACAGCTAATGCTCATGCTGTTTATTTTTTACCTGACAATGCATTTGGAACATTTGTTTAGGCTGCAAAAGTTAAAACAGTATTTTTCACATTTGAGGTGAAGGGCAGTGCACTGGTCATCCTACATAAGCTCCAACAAGCAATTATCTATGATCAGGATTAATTGTGATATACAAACCCTAGTGTGGCAAATCATAACAATGCAGGAGAACGGTCTACTTATGAAACTATCATTAATCATGCATTCAGCATGCTGGACCTCCACCTGCAAACAGCTTCGCCCTTATTCATGGCTGCAACTTCCTCACAGTGCTTTAGCTTCACCAAAATTAGCACTTCGTCTCCCCACCCCCCCCCCCCCCCCCCCCCACCCCGACCACCACCCCACCTCCCATGTGCTGGTCTCTGTTTTAAATAGCGTTGGTGATGGCAGGGTGTGATGTGCTTGCATATTTCATCTTGGAGTTGTTCTACAAAGCAAGCAGATGGTCCTCGCAAGTACCTCAGGCTACACCTATTTGCGTGCTGCACTGCCATTACATGCACTATTATGTATACAGACGAGTTCACGCAAAATGTTACGCAAATCATAAAATGAAGCAATCAAGTAGTCTGTAATTTTCTTTTGGTTCATTCACAGGGTGCAGGCATTACTGTTATAAAAACATATATTGCCCATGCCTAAGCATCCTTGAGAAGATCCACCTTCTTGAATACAACTGAATAGCTCGCTAGGCTATTTCAGAGGGCAGTTAGGAGTCAACCACATTGCAGGGGGTTTGGAATCACACATGTAGACCAGACCAGGGGAGGACAGCAGATTTCCTTCCCTCAAAAACATTTGTGAGCAGATGAGGTTTTACAACAATCCAAACATTACATGATGACGATTAGTAGTCCCAGTGTTTTTTTTAAATTTTAGATTGATTTAATTAATCTCAAATGTCCTCACAGACATGGTCAGATTTGAACTCAAGTCTCTGGATCATGGGTCCAGGCCTCTGGGTGATGGCTTAAGTAACATAATTACTATGCCACTGTACCATACATTAACACAATACTTTGCATGAGTTTGATGTATCCATCTAATCTTCATAGGCTTGTTTCTTTCCAGTCTCTATCAGGTGAACAAATCTGCCATTCTTTCCTTATATGAGGTGATGTCCTTCAGTTCTAGCAGGCACCTAATGCCACTGTGCTGTCCTATTGCAAGAGAGCATTCCCCTTAAGAATGAGAGCTATTGGGATTAAGACAGGGCGATTTGGTCAGTGGAAATTTATTCTTTCAGTACATTCTCTGTCCCATCATGACAGCCATTGTGTAGTATTGTAATGGAATCAATTTCTAGTTGTAAGACCTCATTCCCTTGTGTCATTACAGCATCTTTTGTCGATAGCTTTAACAAATACAATTTCCCCTCATTTAGGTATATTCCAGGCCTCGTGTCTACTGTAATATCCATAACATAGCTTTTTGCTTATCTGCAAGCCACAAACCTTCTTCCTGACCTCCAACCAAGTTCGCTGAGGGTGAGAGACAGCTGCAACCACATGGGTGACACATTTTCACACTTGTTACTTTCTCGTTTTGGGGCTGGAGACTCCCAAGAAAAAGAGATTCCATGACTCCATAATTCAAGTTAGCAGGGGATGCAGTGCTTTGTCACTTTTCATTGTTGTTGCTGAGCCATTCCTCATGGTGCAGTGGCGTCCTCAGTCTTTAAGACATTTCTAGCTGACAAGTGGGCAACAAGTTGCCTCCCAATTCTGAAAAGGTGACTTTGGGTGTCCATGGTTGGCTAGTTAATTTTTGTTACATTTACAGAGTGGTCTTTTCGCACTGACCACTTGAGGCTGTTACATGGAATTTTGCTACTGAATCCATCAAAAAGAAAAAATATGATTTTATCTCCTTTTTTTTCTCCATAAATTCATTTATTCACGATTTCAGTGTATCACCTTGCCATTTCCCATTGACAAAAAAACACCAGATGTAAACCAAAAGTCAATGATCTTAACTCAGTCCCATTTTACAGCATTACAGACTCCAAATGAGAACTAAAAAAGCCCAGGCATTCATTTATACAGCACTTTTCACAACTGCAGAATGTCCCAAGGTACTGTGCATGTAAATTTGAGGTATAGTCACTGTTCTAATGTAGGAAACACAACAGCTTATTTGCACACGGACAGCTCCCATGAATATTAATTTGGTAATGACCAGACAATCTGTTTTTTGTGATGTTGATCAAGGAATAGATTTTGGCCAGGACACTGGGAAAAATTCCCCAGCTCTTCTTCAGAATATTGCCATGGGCTTTGCCCAAAGAGAGCAAACAGGGCCTCAGTTTAATGAAGGCAGTGCAGCTCTCCCTCAGTACTATTTTGGCCAAACCCCTAAAGCACAGTTGAGTGCCTAATCACCACCTTCATTGACTCCCATCGATCCAGGAGGAAGCACTGACAACAGTCCATGGCTCTCTGTGGAAGAGAAGGCAGAGCCGGTTTCTCTCAGCCAAGCTTCCAGTGATCATATGACAAGAGGGAACAACACTCAATGTTGGGGGAAAGGGCAGGGTACATCGCAAGGCATATTGCCTTTCTGGTCAAAACTCTGGGATTCTCCAAAATATCACTAAGTCATACATCTGTTAAATTAATTCAATTCCAAACATACCCAAAATTCTTGGCTGGTCGAAAATCAACTGAAAAATATCAGTTCTTTACCTGGCCAGTGCCATTACCCCTCAGATCCGAGAAGACTGGACAGAACTGTATAGGGTCAGGGGTAAATGTATCTTAAAGATCAATTTGCAAAGGGAGGGAGGAGGTTTGTACATTAAGTTGGAAATTAATTAAAATGCAAAATAATCACGACTTATGGCTGTGCATTGAAAATCAGTCAATGGATGAGAATAGGTTGGAAGACTCAGCTCCACGGGATACTACATGCAGTTATCTCGAAACTATGTAATAGAGTTATATATACATATTTATCTACTTGCACACTGCAGAATGAATTAAGATGGGAACTGAATTGAATTACACAGTTACTGCAGTTAAAACGGTCCTGAAGCAAATGGTTTATCTGGAATACTTATAAAGGAAGAGATAAAATAAATACTTTTTTTTTGAAGTTTCAGCATCAAGAAAGTGATGGTGTTGGGAATAAAATTGTGCAATTTGCTCTTCGGAAGGAGGGGAGGGAGGGCGGGCTGGTTGACAAGCTGTGTCTATCTCGAGCAGTCGCCCCATATCGTGGCGTGTCGCCAAGGTGAGTCACAAGGGAAATTGGAACCAGAAAAATAAACAAGGCGATGGTTTCTCTCCTTCAGAACAGACCATCAGCCCCAACCTACTTCTGCAGCGCCTCGGCACTTTCTCTGAATATCAATCTTCCCCTCACTTACAAATGCAAACTGTCATCTGTCAAAGGCGTCCCGAGTTGCCGCCCGCACTTGGCAAGACCCGAGATCCACAACCCCACCCCCAAAACAACCCCCCCCCCCCTCCCTCCCTCCCTCCCCACCACCAAAATAAATCCCCTTCTCCCCTTCTCCTCTCCTGTCCAGGAAAGAGGAGACTGCTGCAGTTTGACCAACACTATTCAGATTCTGGAGGAAATTGAGTTATGTGGAATGATGTGGATGCATTTTTTTTGGGGTTTTAAAAAAAAAATCTGGCATGTCATAATGCAGCAAGCGCAAATAATTCCGTCCGCCGGTGTTTTCGAGGAGACAGAATAAAGGAGAACTGTCAAGAACTGTTACTTATCCCCCGGCCCCCTTCCCCCGTTTGTAAAAAGAGAGCTGTATTTAAGACACACACACACGCACACACATATATATATCTATATGGGTTGATGTACAGTGCACATCTCTTTCTGCGAAACCCAGTCAGAAGGAGGGAGACAGGGAAAGGGGGTGTGTGTCTCATTACAGCGCGTCAGGGCCACTAGACCAACACGCCAGCGCGCTGAGATTGGAAAGAGCTGTTGGTGAGTGTGACTGTGTATGTGTGTATGTGTGTGTGTGTGCTGGTGCTGAACTTACAGACAAGTGCTGTTCCTGAGAAGGGAGGAAGGGGGGAGAGAGCGAGAGAGAGAGAGGGAGAGGAGGGGGGGGGGGGGGGGCAGGCGCGCAGAGGGAGGTTGGGGGGGGGGGGGGGGTGGGTGGGTGGGGGACCCGGGGACGCAGTTGACAAAGGCTGGAGTCAATGGAAGGAGCTTGGCCGGCTTTGCGTTCACCGAGTCCTGCTTCATCCCGGAGATGGGCGGCCGGCGGCTCCAAGCAAGAGATTTGGAGAGAGGATCGCTTGGGCTAACTTTACCTCGCTGGCACCGCTTCCCTTCCCCTCCCTGTGTCCGCGTCTACGCTTTTTCATGGCAGCCTTGACCAGGTGGCAGAGCGCACCAGCTTTCGGAAGGATATCCGCTCCTGTCGGGACCTCAATCTTGCCCATGAATTTCAACCAGCTTTGACTCTCAACGGGCGAGACTGACAGGAGGGCTGTCATGCGGCTTGTAGTCTGAGAGAGGGAATATAATCACCAAGAGTCAAGTGGACACGCCAACAAAAGGATGGGTGAGTAAGAGAAGATCTTATTCCCCTCTTCTCCACACCCCCCCCACCCCCTCACCAACCGCCTCCCCCCTCCCCCCTCCTCCCCCTAGTAATAGGATCTTAATGTTTGTCAAGCCAAATTAATGAAGGATGCTAACATCTGTCAGGTTGTGTTACACAGGTCCTGATGTGAGAGTACGCAAGGCCGAAGGGTTACCTGGCATGAATTAAGTCAACACTTGTTTTGTATTGCGGAAGCTGAGATGGAAACGGTGCAAAAATAAGGGATGTTTTCATTAACTGAGTAGATCTCTCTCTCTCTCTCTAAGACAATGCAAAGGGCACAGCATGGGGCATTGTAACTTTGCAATGAAGGCTGCAGGTTTTCCGCTCTAATCGCTGTATTTTTTTTATTTTCTCCACCCCCCCCCTTCCCCCACCCTCCTCCTCATCCTCCGTCCCTCCCTCCCTCCCCCCAGGTTTCTATCTCATGAAACATTTGGCTGCCAGCTTGCCGTTCGTCGCCGCATTGTTGCTTGTTGCGCTGTCCAGTGCTGAAAGAGTGTGTCCCAGGACGTGCAGGTGTGACGGCAAGATCGTGTACTGCGAGTCCCAAGCTCTCCAGCAGATCCCGCTGAACATCTCCGCCGGCTCGCTCGGCCTGTCCCTCCGCTACAACAGCATCAAGTCGCTGCGGCCCCACCAGTTCTCCGGCCTCAACCAGCTCACATGGCTCTACCTGGACCACAACTATGTCCACGCGGTGGACGAGAACGCCTTCCAGGGCATCCGCCGGCTCAAGGAACTGATCCTGAGTTCGAATAAAATCACCCGGCTGCACAACAGCACCTTTCACCCCGTGCCCAACCTCCGCAATCTGGACCTGTCCTACAACAAGATGCACGCCCTGCAGGCTCAGCAGTTCAAGGGGCTGCGGAAGCTGCAGAGTTTGCACCTGAGGTCTAATTCTCTGAAAGCCATACCTGTCCGGGTCTTTCAGGATTGTCGGAACCTGGAGTTTCTGGACCTGGGCTACAACCGCCTCCGCAATTTGGCCCGCAATGTCTTCGCCGGCCTGATGAAGCTGACCGAGCTCCACTTGGAGCACAACCAGTTCTCCAAGGTCAACCTGGCCCACTTCCCACGCCTGGCCAGCCTCCGCACGCTCTACCTTCAGTGGAACCGGATCAGGGTGTTCAGCCAGGGCATGTCCTGGACATGGAGCTCATTGCAGAAGTTGGATTTATCGGGCAATGAGATCCAAGCCATCGTGCCCGGCGTGTTCCAATGCGTGCCCAACCTCCACAGCCTTCACCTGGACTCCAACAAACTCACCACCATCAGCCAAGAGATCCTGAGCTCCTGGACGTCGCTGACCAGCATCAGCCTCTCGTCCAACATCTGGGAATGCAACAGGAACATCTGCTCGCTGGTCAACTGGCTCAAGAGCTTCCAAGGCTACAGAGAAGGCGCCATGATCTGTGCAGGACCTAAGCCGCTGCAGGGTGAGAATGTGATGGAAGCGGTCGAGAGTTACAAAATTTGCAGTGGGGCTCCCTCGGTTGTCACCCAGAGGCCACACGGCTCCAAGACAACACACAAAACAGTTGCCCCCACACCAACAAGCGCCGTCAGCAGACCCCAACTGCCTGTCACTGCCCACCCTACAAACGAATCGATACCCGAGTCAGAACATGACTTTGAACCTATTTCCTTCCATAAAATAATTGCAGGCAGTGTGGCCCTCTTTCTCTCTGTCACCATGATCTTGCTGGTTATCTACGTTTCCTGGAAAAGGTACCCAGCCAGCATGAAGCAACTGCAACAACGGTCCCTCATGAAGAGGCGGCGAAAAAAGAGGGAATGCGAGAGGCAGATTAACTCCCCACTGCAGGAGTACTATGTGGACTACAAGCCAACTAACTCAGAAACCGTGGACGTACTGGTCAATGGGACTGCAGCTTGCACGTACAGCAGACCGGTCTCAAGGGAATGTGAGGTATGAAGCATTGTGCTCCTAGAACTATTTCAGCACTGGTTTGGACAGAGTAAATGTTGTTCCTTCACTTTAAACAAAGACCTGGCATTGGCATGGTTGTTGCTGTTGAATGTACAATTCAGGGACAGCTGTGGGTGGGTATCAAGCGTTTAGGTTGCCAACATCCAACTGGCCCATTAAAATGTGTGCAAGCGCACAGCAAGGTCCAAACATCTCTGTATTTGGTTTGCAGTGTAGCACTCTGATAGGTAATTGAAAAACAGTTAGCAGGTGTGATTTCAAATGAATAGCCTCTACAGAATTGTGTTAACCACTTCCTGGAGTTCAGCGAGTGAATGATTTTGAGCAATAGAAAACACTAAACAACTAGAAGATCATTTAGAATGCAATTTTCCCCTCGGTTCACACTAATACATGCCAACCATCTTCTCTAGATGTGACCATGGGCTCTGACATCCTACTGGGAAGTCCCTGCAAACATTCCTCTTCAAGTGACCATGCCAAGTTGTTAAGTGATATCCTGGACAGGCTGTGTGTACAGTGAATCCCATTGCTCCCTGCATTACCCCACCCACCTCTCAACACAGCCCATTGATGAGGACATGTTAATAGCTTTCTTTAGGCACATGTCCATCAAGCACAGTGGTCTGCCCCTACTAATGAGCCATCTATTATACACTCCAACAATGGGCTACTCCAGTGACATTTATACTATAATTAGCAAAACACAATAACTATAGTTTTCATGCAGATCACTTACTTACCAAATTTGCATCATAAGAATATTTTTTTTAAATATAGTCATTTGAGAAAATGCATCTGTTCAATTCCAATCAGATGAGCTAAATTTATCAATCATTTTACTGTTTTCTCCATTTCTTATCTAATTGCTGCTGAGTTGGTCTCCCCGCATAATGCATTGCTGTGACACCGCTGCTGGTTTTGCACTCAGGTAATTCAGTGAAACAGTGCGCTGATGGAAATCATTGATTGGACAGCTGCATCTGTGTATCTGTGTCGGTTCTATATAAACTCACAGGTTAAATGGTTCACAGTAAAAATAACAGTACATGGCTCCCTTGGTGGCTTAGCCACAACACCTGGTGTAACACTAAATCAAACAGACCAGAAGGTCCTTGGTTTGATTCCCCTGGTTGGTGCGAAGGTGCTTCATCTCAGCTGGAAGCAATAGCTGGGGCACCATAATTAGCCGGCCTGAGCAAGGAACGGGAGAAGTGAGCCAGGGTTCCGGCTTTTGATTGTTATCCAGTGACTTGTTATGGAGAACTTCTGCTGATGTTGAGTCTGGATGTAATCAATTTTACCTGTAACGTCTTCCACGGTTTAACAACAGTCAATTTGTGTGCAAGGTTCCTCCAAACATCAACAAACGGGATGAAAGGACAGTCCACCTGCTTTTGGTGTCCTGAGCTACCTAATACTATTGTAGGAGCACCAGCACTCACTGCAGCATTCCAGCAGAAGGCCCAGCACCAGCTTCTCAGAGTCACTAGCCATGAACAATAAATGTGGCTTTGCTAGTGTTGTCCACAACCCCCTGAAAAAAGGAATTTTAAATAAGTTGCTGAAAAAAGAATGTTGGCAGGCACAGGGCAGCTTCCTGATCTTTGAATTGTGCCATGGGATCTTTTAAATATGTCTGGAAAAACACATTAAGGCAAGGCTCAAATGGAGCTTAAACAACAACATGGCTGAGTGGCTTGTCTCTGTGCTGTTAGGGATGGGCAACAAATGCTGGCCTTGTCAGTGCCACCCACATCCCATGAAGGAATAAATTTTAATTCTTGATTTGATCCCATCTTAAAATCAGCACCCCCAGTGCTGCTGTCACATGTCAACTTGGATAAGCCCTGGAGTGAGACTTCAGTCCACATGCTTCTCACTTGCAGAAGAGAATGCTATTTGGCAAATAACTTTTTTACTCTGGTGTGGTGAGATTCGAACTCGTGTCTTTGCAGCATTAGCCCGGACCTCTGGGTTATCGGTCTAGTAACATTACCACTATGCCACCATTCCACCTTACTAAGATGTTCAAGATGTGATCTTCAAAAATATGTGATGAGGTTGATTCAGGGAAACGTCAGTCTGGTGAAGGGTTCTTGTGGGAGAAGGCACAGCTTTCAAAATTCCAAAGTTGAAGAAAAGGGAGTCAGGTGCAAGGTTTCACCTAAACAGAAACTGGGCGCATGATTCAGGAGAGCCCTTGAAGTGGGCAGAATCAATGGGAGTCAAGGAGTAGTTCTTTTTTTTTTGAACCTCAGGATGCCAGCAAGGCTGGATTTGTTGCCAAACTCCAGTGGACTTTCTGCTTGAGTTGTGACTACATGTAGGTATGGGTGACTAACTAGGCCATTTCAGAGTGCGTGCAGTCAGAGTCTCAAAAAGTCAGGTCACGTGTCAGGTTCCTTTCCCAGAAGAATGTTTGGATGTATTTTAAGAGGGATGGGATTGAGGGCTATGCTAAGAAGGAGGTGGTTTGAGTTGATCTATCAAGAAAGAATGGGCGTGTGGGCCCAATTACCTTTACAAGTTCCTGAGAAGTCTTCCTAATGCACTGGAGATAAACTTAAAAATAATCAAATATAATCTCAATTTTATTTTGATATAATCTCAATTTTATTTAGCCTTTAGAATGTTAAATGTTCTGTGCTTCTTGTTTATGCTTGCACATAGTGAATTAACTGGACAAATATTTATTTTGCTAATACATGCATTGTCTAGTAAAGAAAATGTGATCATTCAATTTGCTTCTGGTTATTCTGACGCATTGGTCTGGGCTCAGTAGTTAGTGTACATCTTTAATGTTAATGTGCTTGTAGTTAGCGTACATCCTCAGTGTTAGTGTACTTGTAGTTAGTGTACATCCTCAGTGTTAGTGTTCTTGTAGTTAGTGTACATCCTCAGTGTTAGTGTACTTGTAGTTAGTGTACATCCTCAATGTGAGTGTACTTGTAGTTAGTGTACATCCTCAGTGTTAGTGTACTTGTAGTTAGTGTACATCCTCAATGTGAGTGTGCTTGTAGTTAGTGTACATCCTCAGTGTTAGTGTACTTGTAGTTAGTGTACATCCTCGGTGTTAGTGTTCTTGTAGTTAGTGTACATCCTCAGTGTTAGTGTACTTGTAGTTAGTGTACATCCTCAATGTGAATGTACTTGTAGTTAGTGTACATCCTCAGTGTTAGTGTACTTGTAGTTAGTGTACATCCTCAATGTGAGTGTGCTTGTAGTTAGTGTACATCCTCAGTGTTAGTGTTCTTGTAGTTAGTGTACATCCTCAGTGTTAGTATACTTGTAGTTAGTGTTCATCCTCAGTGTTAGTGTACTTGTAGTTAGTATACATTCTCAGTGTTAGTGTACTTGTAGTTAGTGTACATCCTCAGTGTTAGTGTACTTGTAGTTAGTATACAGCCTCAGTGTTAGTGTACTTGTAGTTAGTATACAGCCTCAGTGTTAGTGTACTTGTAGCTAGTGTACATCTAATACATTTCAGCCAAATCTGAAAATGCGTAAAGAACTTTGAAGAAAGATAATCATTTCCCATTGGTTTCTTCCTAACCTGGTCTCTCCTAAAGGGCAGGGGCCAGTAATTTGTAAGCATCTGCCAACCAACAATTATTCCCGCTTTGACCTTTATATGTTCCCTCAAGGAGTACCTCAGAAATGGCTTTAAAAGGACAAATTATCACGATGTCATTGCAGCATCTTGAATTCACGACTGCACTCCAGCCAACTTCAGAGCAATGCCATGGCCATGGGACATTATGTAGTTGATTCAGATTTATGGAGAACTTTTGATGTTCACCATCAAAAAGCTCACAGTGCACCTGTCATTTTCCGCTAAGCTGCCCACTGCTTTCACAGCCTTGCCCAAAGTACAACTTTGCTCCGTTAAAGCAAACCCGAACCGTGCCTTCACAACTAGTTCAACAACATATTTTGTTAAAGATGATTGTGTTACAGTTCATATGGCTCAGTGTACAAAGGCATCACTCAGTGTTCTTGGGGTTTGAGAGAGCAGAAATTCTGAGGCTGAGTTAGTTCATCTGAGTCAGAGTGGTAATACAGCGCTATGATTAGGCTCAGAGCCCCTTATGTGAGGGAGACATCAACCAAGGCACCTCCCTGTGATTATTGCCTTTGCTGAAAAGTTCATGAGTCTAGATCCTGACTGAAGTGTAAGCTCAGTGAGGATCCTCTCATGGCCCAACAGCCTGTCAAACACAATTGATTAGGTTCACTCAAGAAGAATGAACACTTGGGTGAGATGGTAGAAAGCCATGGAATTTATATGTCAGTAAGACTCAGAAGAATGAACTGAGATAAGGAGAGGAAGGCCATTGATTATTCTGCCAAGTGAAAATCAAAGTTGAAATGTCAACAATGAGACATTCCAACAAAAATCATGTTTATTCAATGCCCTGAATTATTCCAACACTTACTGATGCTTAACAGAATTGCAACAGAATTCCCATTAATATGCTGTTTAAATATTCGGCTCCTTGGTTAATTACACATCATTTCCCTGCTATATTATGCTGCTTCACGATAAGCTGTGCCAGAATCACCAAAGCTGGGAGCAGTTCTACATTTTAAACCATTATTTGTGCATATTATTCCTTGTGTTTATACAAAAGGCTCTTGTGACTGAACACAATCCATGGTCCCGCATAAAATGGTCTTTAACAAGCTAGCCGTTTTTCCAAACTGAATATCTTTGTCGCTGCAAAAGGGCTTGCTGTTGTTAGTATGCTGAGGTTCCTCTCTCCCAAGCTGCACATGAGATTGAATAACCAGGAAGCAATCAAGAGAAAGCAACATGCAAATAGAAAAAAAAAGTACCTCTGGAAAGGCCTATGGGGGTCTTGCTATTGAGCAGGCAAGTACTTACAAAAGAGGCAAAAATGGGCTGTTTAGTGCTTATCAGCTGAGCAATGGTGGGGCTGCAGATCACAATCGAACTGTTACCTTCGGAAAACTCAGCAAGGACTATTTCATTACAATGTAGAGGAGATATCCTACTGGGCTTCAGAGCATAAAAGTTACCATTTTGCTGAGCCATCTTTTGTCAGCTCCTCTCATAACCTCAAAATTACGCCTTTGCACATCCAACGAAATAATGTCAATGCCAATCTCCATCCACCGACACCCCCCCGCAACCGCACCCCCACCACCCCCCCACCACACCCCCCACTACACCCCCACCACCCCCCCCTCCAACACAACAACAACCCCCCCACCCCGCCCTAACCCCCACCCCCCACCCTGCCAAAACCAAGGTCCAGTTTCCTTCACTTAAGGTGAAAATACTTAAATTGGGACAGTGTATTTTGAGGAAGAGGTCATCTGTCTATACTTAACTAACAGGGGAAAAGGAACTGTGCCCAAAAAGAAAAAGTCTGGAGGGAAATTTACCTCAGAGGTTTCAAGTGAGATTTTCTGAAATTGAGAAAGGATTTAAAAAAAGGGCCTTTTGAAATTCAGTGTTGCAAGCTTGCAAATTAGGCTCAGTTTTTGTTCTTTTAACTTCCACTGCCTTGTCGGTGGATTTTATGATTTGGTAACCAATTAGTTGGACTTGCAAGTTTCAATATGCAAGATTCAAGGCTCCCTTATTCCAGCAGTGCACCCGACTGAGAAAGGCACATTCCATTTCTCCGCTTTGTGGTCAGATAAGGCCGGGGGGGGGGGGGTGCTTTGCTTCTGAGCTGAGAAACCCAAGTCCATGGTGCACAAGATTGTAAAGAGCGAAGTGCACCAACTAATCCAAATCACAGGCCCCGAGTGGATTTCCAAAGATTTTGGATTGGAGGAGGCAGGGATGAATGCAAGTCCGGACAGACCAGCACTGGTCTGAGATTTGGCTGTGCCAGCCCCAAATTCATTTCATTCAAAAGTTCCAAGCCTCGTCTCATCAGCCTGGTCTGGATTTGAACCCTGATCCCAGAGGTCAAAAGGCAAGGCGCCACCAAATCCATTTCCGGTCTTGCTTTTAAGGATTTCTTGATGGGTTACGGGCTGACTGACAGAATTGCTGACCTAAGAGCATTTAGTCAATAAGAAAACTATCGATAGATTAGAAACTGCATCAGGTCATGCGCATACTTTACTTGAAATGGATGCAAACCTTTCTGTCATTTGTGGGGCCATTTTCTGGAACATGGCCGGGAGGGAGATGGTTATGGGGCAGGCCAGTGGTAAGGGGTGGGGGGGGCGGGGGGGCGTGGGGCAGGTGGTTAAAATCTTGGGGAACCTGGAGGGATCAGCATCCCGACCATGTCCTGCCCTTGGGGACTTTTGCCAACGACAGGACCAGAATTAGACAGGCTGAAGGTGATTTAAAGCTTTAAAAAAAAGGGCCCATAGGCAGGGAAGGCAGCACCCACGGCCTCAGTAATTTAATCATTTTTTTCTCTTCCGACCTGCTTTAGGCTGCTGGGTCCCTGCCTGCCTCATCAGCTACCACTGCTCCTGGTGGCGCTGCTGAGCTGCCAGCCATCTGATTGGGTTGGGAGGTCTTTGGGGGTCGGGGTGGGGGGTTGGGGGGGGGGGGGTGGGGGGTGGGGGGGGGGGTGTGGTTGCAGGCTGCTGTCCCGAATTGGATGCCTACGCCAATGCCGTTTAATTGGCTGCCACCTGTAAAATTCAGAAAGAAGGCCAGCCAGTCTCCCACGCATACCAGCGACACGCACTTCCTGCCGAATCGCCAAAATTCAGGCCACTGTGTATGGTTTAGGCACTCCAGCTTCAAAAGTACATTAAAGTGTTGGAGGGCGCTCAGCCTGGAGTAACGAGGGTGATTCCAGAGCTTGAGACCTCAAGTCAGAAGGTGAAACTCACTGAATTGAACTTGTTTTTTACTGAAGGGTAAAGCGAATTGGAAGAAAGCATAATTCAGGTTCTTAAAAAGTGAATAAGGGTGAGTAACACAGATGTAGGCTGGTGATTGAACTTGAAGACAACCATAAACGAAACGTTCCTAGAGGAAGGTCCTGTATTGGGAGTACTTTGTCCTCCCTATCCCACAAGTACCCCCAGTGATTCAATGACTTTATTCGGACAGTTGTTCGTCCGGGAATGTCGAATTTCTGGGTGATTCTGTGTCAACTGATTTCAGCTGATATGACCTTCCTCATCATGATACAGTGACACGCCCCCTTTAAAACAATGCCGAAAGCGCACATGGGTCGTTATCTGGGAAGGTGCTGCCTGTCATTGGTTCACCTCTTGAGGCTCATTGGCTGACCTGCTTGGGTTGGTCAATGAAATTGGCACCAACGGAATTGCACCCCCCTCCTGGACTGGTGATGGGCGGGGTGCCAAGCATGATCCTCATTCCCCGTAAATGTTCAATCAACTCTGCGGGCAGGTGCCCATGTTAATGAGAGATAAACGAGCGACATGGGTTTCTAGAGGGCATTTCCCATCCTCTGGATATCCTGAAATGTTATGCCAACCACCTAAGTAATTTTGAAGTGTAGTCACTCACCCATTCAGACTCAAGTGGAAAGACAAGGCACAAAATGCAGTGGCACTATGTGCCATCGTGAGCTGCCGACTGTATGACAGGAGGGGGATAATGACTGAGAAAATCTAGGGTAACTGAATAATGTGCAAAGTGGAACTGAAATCAGGGCATTGGCTGAGCAAATACTCATCATCTGCAAAAGCAAATGATTGAACAGGTCTCATTTGGTATGCTTGTGGGATATGCTGTTTTCACTTCCTATTACTATTTCCCTATAAATGTAATCAACTAAATCTATTTTAGTCAGGCAATCCATCTCCCCTCAGTTAATGGAAGGAAAGAGACATGTTACATTCAGAGGGACCCATGGACAATCTTGTATAAATGTATACTGACAAATAACTTAATTTTATATGTCAGTTATCCAAAGGGATTTTATTTCCGTTTCTATATATTAAATGGGTATTTAAAATATGAAGAGCTGATTGTACCATGTCTTCACTCATTAACTACACGGGGTCTCTCATTTTCATTTCTGATACATAGCTGTTCTCTATCAAATACACAGGAGTGCTTCTGATTGGCAAAATATACACGGAGGCTGCTGTTCAGCGCAATGTACACGGGAGCTGCTGTTCAGCACAGTGTACACGGGGGCTGCTGTTCAGCACAATGTACACGGGAGCTGCTGTTCAGCACAATGTACACGGGAGCTGCTGTTCACCACAATGTACACGGGAGCTGCTGTTCAGCAAAATGTACACGGGGGCTGCTGTTCAGCGCAATGTACACGGGGGCTGCTGTTCACCACAATGTACACGGGGGCTGCTGTTCACCACAATGTACACGGGAGCTGCTGTTCAGCACAATGTACACGGGAGCTGCTGTTTGACACAATGTACATGGGGGCTGCTGTTCAGCACAATATACACGGGGGCTGCTGTTCAGCACAATATACATGGGGGCTGCTGTTCAGCACAATGTATACGGGGGCTGCTATTTAGCACAATGTACATGGAGGCTGCTATTTAGCACAATGTACAGGGGAGCTGCTGTTCAGCACAAGATACACAGTGGCTGCTGTTCAGCACAATGTACATGGGGGCTGCTGTTGAGCACAATGTACACGGAGGCTGCTGTTCAGCACAATGTACACGGAGGCTGCTGTTCAGCACAATGTACATGGAGGCTGCTGTTCGACACAATGTACACGGGGGCTGCTGTTCAGCACAATGTACACGGGGGCTGCTGTTCAGCACAATGTACACGGAGGCTGCTGTTCGACACAATGTACATGGAGGATGCTGCTCGACACAATGTACGCGAGAGCTCCTGTTTGACACAATATACACAGGGGCTGCTGTTCAGCGCAATGTACACAGGGGATGCTGTGCACCATAGTGTACACGGGGGCTGCTGTTCAACACTATGTACATGGAGGCTGATGTGCACCATAATGTACACGTGGGCTGCTGTTCAGCGCAATGTACACGGGAGCTGCTGTTCGACACAATGTACACGGGGGCTGCTGTTCAGCATAATGTACATGGGAGCAGCTGTTCAGCACAATGTACACGGAGGCTGCTGTTCAGCACGATGTACATGGGAGCAGCTGTTCAGCACCATGTACACAGAAGCTGCTGTTCAGCATGTACATTGGGCTGCTGCTCAGCAAAATGTACACAGAGGCTGCTGTTCAGAGCAATGTGCAAGGGGGCTGCTGCTCAGCACGATATACACGGAGGCTGCTGTTCAGCACAAAGTACACGGGAGCTGCTGTTCAACACAATGTACACGGAGGCTGCTGTTCAGCACAAAGTACACGGGAGCTGCTGTTCAACACAATGTACACGGGGGCTGCTGTTCAGCACAAAGTACACGGGAGCTGCTGTTCAACACAATGTACACGGAGGCTGCTGTTCAACACAATGTACACAGAAGCTGCTGTTCAGCATAAGATACACGGGGCTGCTGTTCTGCACAATGTACACAGAGGCTGATGTTCAGCACAATGTACACGGAGGCTGCTGTTCGACACAATGTACACAGAGGTTGCTGTTCCGCACAATGTACACAGAGGCTGATGTTCAGCACAATGTACACGGAGGCTGCTGTTCGACACAATGTACACAGGAGCTGCTGTTCAGCACAATGTACACAGAGGCTGCTTTTCAGCACAATGTACACAGAGGCTGCTGTTCAGCGTAATGTACACGGAGGCTGCTTTACAACACAATGTTCATGGGGACTGCTGTTTAGCACAATGTAAATGAAGGCTGCTGTTCAGCACCAATGTACATTGGAGATTCTGTTCGACGCAATGTACACGGAGGCTGCTGTTCAGCACAATGTACACAGGGGCTGCTGTTCAGCGCAATGTACATGGGAGCCGCAGTTCGCACAATGTACATGGAGGCTGCTGTTCGACACAATGTACACGGGAGCTGCTGTTTGACACAATGTTCACAGAGGCTGCTGTTCAGCACAAAGTACATGGAGGCTGCTGTTCGACACAATGTACATGGGAGCTGCTGTTCTTAACAATGTATATGGGGGCTGCTGTTCGAAACAATGTACATGGAGGCTGCTATTCAGTAGAATGTACACGGGAGCTGCTGTTCAGCACAATGTACGCGGGAGCCGCTGTTTATCAAAATGTACACGACGGTTGGTATTCAGCACAATGTACACGGATGCTGCTGTTCAGCGCAATGTACATGGAGGCTGTTGTTCGACAGAATGTACACGGGGATGCTGTTCAGCACAATGTACGTGGGAGCCGCTGTTCGACACAATGTACATGGTGGCTGATGATCGACACAATGTACACAGAGGCTGCTGTTCGACACAATGTACACAGGAGCTGCTGTTCAACACAATGTACACAGAGGCTGTTGTTCATCACAAAGTACATGGAGGATGCTGTTCGACACAATGTACCTGGGAGCTGCTGTTCCAAACAATGTACACGAAGGCTACTATTCAGCACAATGTACACAGACGCTGCTGTTCAACACAATGTACATGGTCACTGCTGTTCAGCACTAAGTACATGGAGGATGATGTTCGACACAATGTACACGGGAGCTGCTGTTCAGCACAATGTACACGGGGGCTGCTGATCGCAACAATGTACACAGAGGCTGCTGTTCAGCGCCAATGTACATGGGGACTGCTGTTCAGCGCAATGTACATCGGGGCTGCTGTTCATCGCATTGTACATGGAGGCTGTTGTTCGACACAATGTACACGGGGTTTACGATTCAGCACAACGTACGTGGGAGCTGCTGTTCGACACAATGTACACGGAGGCTGCTGTTCAGCACAATGTACGCTGGAGCTGCTGTTCAGCACAATGTACACGGGGGCTGCTGTTCAGCACAATGTACACGGGACCTGCTGTTCAGCACAATGTACACGGGGGCTGCTGTTCAGCACAATGTACACGGGGGCTGCTATTCAGCACAATGTACACAGGAGCTGCTGTTTAGCACAATGTACATGGGGGCTGCTGTTTAGCACAATGTACTCAGAGGCTGCTGTTCAGCACAATATACATGGGGGCTGCTGTTCAGCACCATGTACACAGAAGCTGCTGTTCAGCATAATGTACACGGGGGCTGCTGTTCCGCACAATGCACACAGAGACTGATGTTCCGCACAATGTACACGGAGGCTGCTGTTCAGCATTGTGTACATGGAGGCTGCTGTTCGATACAATGTACATGGAGGCTGCTGTTCAGTGCAATGTACACGGAGGCTGCTGTTCAGCACAATGTACACGGGGGCTGCTGTTCAGCACAATGTACACGGGGGCTGCTGTTCAGCTCAATGTATACAGAGGCTGGTGTTCCGCACAATGTACATGGAGGCTGCTGTTTGACATAATATACATGGGAGCTGCTATTCGGCAGAATGTACACGGAGGCTGCTGTTCGACACAATTTACACGGGGGGTGCTGTTCGAAACAATTTACATGGAGCCTGCTGTTCGACATAATGTGCATGGGGACTGCTGTTGAACACAATGTACCCGGAGGCTGCTCTTCAGCGCAATGTACATGGAGGCTGCTCTTCAGCACATTGTACATGGGAGCTGCTGTTTGATACAATGTACATGGAGGCTGCTCTTCAGCACAATGTACATGGGAGCTGCTGTTTGATACAATGTACACGGAGGCTGCTGTTCAGCACAATGTACATGGAGGCTGCTGTTCAGCACAATGTACATGGAGGCTGCTGTTCAGCACAATGTACATGGAGGCTGCAGTTCAGCGCAATGTACACGGAGGCTGCTTTATGACACAATGTACATGGGGACTGCTGTTCAATATAACGTACATGGGAGCTGCTGTTCGAAACAATCTACATGGAGGCTGCTGATCAGCACAATGTACAGGGAGGTTGCTGTTCGACACAACATACATGGAGGCTGCTGTTCAGCACAATGTACATGGAGGTTGCTGTTCGACACAATGTACATGGAGGCTGCTGTTCGACACAATGTACACGTAGGCTGCCATTCAGTAGAATGTAAAGTGAGGCTGCTGTTCAGCACAATGTACGCGCGAGCCGCTGTTCAACACAATATACACGACGGCTGCTATTCAGCACAATGTACATGGATGCTGCTGTTCAGCGGAACGTACATGGAGGCTGTTGTTTGACACAATGTACACGTGAGTTGCTGTTCGACACAATGTACATGGAGGCTGCTGTTAGACACAACGTACACACGAGCTGCTGTTTGACACAATGTTCACAGAGGCTGCTGTTCAACACAATGTACACGGGGGCTGCTGTTCAACACAATGTACACGGGGGCTGCTGTTCAACACAATGTACACGGGGCTGCTGTTCAGCACAATGTACACGGGAGCTGCTGTTCAACACAATGTACACGGAGACTGCTGTTCAACACAATGTACACGGGGCTGCTGTTCAGCACAATGTACACGGAGGCTGCTGTTCGAAACAATCTACATGGAGGCAGCTGTTCAGCACAATGT
Source organism: Carcharodon carcharias (assembly GCF_017639515.1). Classification (NCBI taxonomy): domain Eukaryota; kingdom Metazoa; phylum Chordata; class Chondrichthyes; order Lamniformes; family Lamnidae; genus Carcharodon; species Carcharodon carcharias. The sequence goes on along the minus strand of NC_054483.1, from coordinate 18,755,634 downwards.
ACACGGGGACTGCTGTTCAACACAATGTACACAACGGCTGCTATTCAGCACAATGTACACGGAGGCTGTTGTTCAACACAATGTACACGGGTGCTGCTGTTCAGCACAAGGTACACAGAGGCTGCTGTTCAGCACAATGTACATGGGAGCCGCTGTTCGACACAATGTACATGGTGGCTGATGTTCAGCACAATGGACACAGGGACTGCTGTCCAGCGTAATGTACACGGGAGCTGCTGTTCAGCACAGTGTACACGGGGGCTGCTGTTCGCCACAATGTACATGGAGGCTGCGGTTCAGAACAAAGTACACAGAGGCTGCTGTTCAGCGCTAATGTACCTGGGGGCTGCTGTTCAGCGCAATGTACATCGGGGTTGCTGTTCATCGCATTGTACATGGAGGCTGTTGTTCGACACAATGTACACGGGGTTTACGATTCAGCACAACGTACATGGGAGCTGCTGTTCGACACAATGTACACGGAGGCTGCTGTTCAGCACAATGTACGCTGGAGCTGCTGTTCAGCACAATGTACACGGGGGCTGCTGTTCAGCACAATGTACACGGGAGCTGCTGTTCAGCACAATGTACACGGAGGCTGATGTTCAGCACAATGTACACAGAGGCTGCTGTTCGACACAATGTACACGGAGGCTGCTGTTCGACACAATGTACATGGAGGCTGCTGTTCGACACAATGTACACGGAGGCTGCTGTTCGACACAATGTACATGGAGGCTGCTATTCAGTAGAATGTACAGTGAGGCTGCTGTTCAGCACAATGTACGGGCGAGCCGCTGTTCAACACAATGTACACGACGGCTGCTATACAGCACAATGTACACGGATGCTGCTGTTCAGCGGAATGTACATAGAGGCTGTTGTTTGACAAAATGTACACGGGAGTTGCTGTTCGACACAATGTACACGGGGGCTGCTGTTCAGCGCAAGGTACACAGAGGCTGCTGTTCAGCACAATGTACATGGGAGCCGCTGTTCAGCACAATGTACATGGTGGCTGATGATCGACACAATGTACACAGGAGCTGCTGTTCAGCACAAGGTACATGGGAGCTGCTGTTCGACACAATCTACACGGGGTTTACGATTCAGCACAACGTACATGGGAGCTGCTGTTCGACACAATGTACACGGAGGCTGCTGTTCAGCACAATGTACGCTGGAGCTGCTGTTCAGCATAATGTACACGGGGGCTGCTGTTCAGCACAATGTACACGGGAGCTGCTGTTCAGCACAATGTACACGGGGGCTGCTGTTCAGCACAATGTACACGGGAGCTGCCGTTCAGCTGAATGTACATGGAGACTGCTGTTCGCCACAATGTACATGGAGGCTGCTGTTCAACACAATGTACACGTGAGCTGCTGTTTGACACAATGTACACAGGAGCTGCTGTTCAGCACAACGTACTTGGGAGCTGCTGTTCGAAACAATCTACATGGAGGCTGCTGTTCGACACAATGTACACGGAGGATGCTGTTCAGCACAATGTACACGGGGGCTGCTGTTCAGCACAATGTACACGGAGGCTGCTGTTCAGCACAATGTACACAGAGGCTGCTGTTCAGCACAATGTACACAGAGGCTGCTGTTCGACACAATGTACACGGAGGCTGATGTTCAGCACAATGTACACAGAGGCTGCTGTTCGACACAATGTACACGGAGGCTGCTGTTCGACACAATGTACATGGAGGCTGCTGTTCGACACAATGTACACGGAGGCTGCTGTTCGACACAATGTGTACGGAGGCTGCTGTTCGACACAATGTACATGGGGGCTGCTGTTCGACACAATGTACACGGAGGCTGCTGTTCGAAACAATGTACATGGAGGCTGCTATTCAGTAGAATGTACAGTGAGGCTGCTGTTCAGCACAATGTACGGGCGAGCCGCTGTTCAACACAATGTACACGACGGCTGCTATACAGCACAATGTACACGGATGCCGCTGTTCAGCGGAATGTACATAGAGGCTGTTGTTTGACAAAATGTACACGGGAGATGCTGTTCGACACAATGTACACGGGGGCTGCTGTTCAGCGCAAGGTACACAGAGGCTGCTGTTCAGCACAATGTACATGGGAGCCGCTGTTCAGCACAATGTACATGGTGGCTGATGATCGACACAATGTACACAGGAGCTGCTGTTCAGCACAAGGTACATGGGAGCTGCTGTTCGACACAATCTACATGGAGGCTGCTGTTCAGCACAATGTACACGAGAGCTGCTGTTCAGTAGAATGTACACAGTCACTGCTGTTCAGCACAATGTACACTGGGGCTGCTGTTCAGCACAATGAACATGGAGGCTGCTGTTCACCACAATGTACACGGAGGTTGCTCTTCGACACAATGTACACGGAGGCTGCTGTACGACACAATGTACACGGAGGCTGCTGTTCGACACAATGTACACGGAGGCTGCTGTTCAAAACAATGTACATGGAGCCTGCTTTTCAGTAGAATGTACAGTGAGGCTGCTGTTCAGCACAATGTACGCGGGAACCGCTGTTCAGCAGAATGTACACGGTCACTGCTGTTCTGCACAATGTACACTGGGGCTGCTGTTCAGCACAATGAACATGGAGGCTGCTGTTCACCACAATGTACACGGAGGTTGCTCTTCGACACAATGTACACGGAGGCTGCTGTACGACACAATGTACACGGAGGCTGCTGTTCGACACAATGTACACGGAGGCTGCTGTTCAAAACAATGTACATGGAGCCTGCTTTTCAGTAGAATGTACAGTGAGGCTGCTGTTCAGCACAATGTACGCGGGAACCGCTGTTCAGCAGAATGTACACGGTCACTGCTGTTCAGCACAATGTACACGGACGCTGCTGTTCAGCGCAATGTACATGGAGGCTGTTGTTCGACACAATGTACACGGGAGCTGCTGTTCAGCGCAAGGCACACAGAGGCTGCTGTTCAGCACAATGTACATGGGAGCCGCTGTTTGACACAATGTACATGGTGGCTGATGATCGACACAATGTACATGGTCACCGCTGTTCAGCACAAAGTACATGGAGGGTGATGTTCGACACAATGTACATGGAGGCTGCTGTCCAGAACAAAGTACACAGAGGCTGCTGTTCAGCACCAATGTACATGGGGGCTGCTGTTCAGCACAATGTACACGGGAGCTGCTGTTCGACACAATGTACACGGGGATGTTGCTGTTCAGCACAATGTACACGGGGGCTGCTGTTCAGCGCAATGTACATGGGAGCCGCAGTTCGACACAATATACATGGAGGCTGCTGTTAGACACAATGTACACACGAGCTGCTGTTTGACACAATATACACAGAGGCTGCTGTTCAGCACAAAGTACATGGAGGCTGCTGTTCGAAACAATGTACACGGGAGCTGCTGTTCAGCACAATGTACACGGAGGCTGCTGTTCAGCACAATGTACATGGGAGCTGCTGTTCAGCACAATGTACACGGGAGCTGCTGTTCAGCACAATGTACACGGTGGCTGCTGTTTAGCACAATGTACACGGGAACTGCTGTTCAGCACAACGTACACAGGAGCTGCTGTTCAGCACCATGTACAAAGAAGCTGCTGTTCAGCATAAGGTACACAGGGGCTGCTGTTCTGCACAATGTACACAGAGGCTACTGGTCAGCACAATATACATGGAGGTTGCTGTTCCGCACAATGTAAACAGAGGCTGATGTTCAGCACAATGTACACGGAGGCTGCTGTTCGACACAATGTACCCTGGAGCTGCTGTTCAGCACAATGTACACAGAGGCTGCTTTTCAGCACAATGTACACAGAGGCTGCTGTTCAGCGTAATGTACACAGAGGCTGCTTTACAACACAATGTACATGGGGACTGCTGTTCAGCACAATGTACACGGGAGATGCTGTTCGACACAATGTACATGGAGGCTGCTGTTCAGCACAATGTACACAGGAGATGCTGTTCGACACAATGTACACGGGGACTGCTGTTTAGCACAATGTAAATGAAGGCTGCTGTTCAGCACCAATGTACGTTGGAGATGCTGTTCGACGCAATGTACACGGAGGCTGCTGTTCAGCACAAAGTACATGGGAGCTGCTGTTCAACACAATGTACACGGGGGCTGCTGTTCAGCACAAAGTACACGGGAGCTGCTGTTCAACACAATGTACACGGAGGCTGCTGTTCAACACAATGTACACAGAAGCTGCTGTTCAGCATAAGATACACGGGGGCTGCTGTTCTGCACAATGTACATGGAGGCTGCTGTTCGACACAATGTACACGGAGGCTGCTGTTCGACACAATGTACACGGAGGCTGCTGTTCAGCACAGAGTACACGGGAGCTGCTGTTCAACACAATGTACACGGAGGCTGCTGTTCAGCACAAAGTACACGGGAGCTGCTGTTCAACACAATGTACACGGGGGCTGCTGTTCAGCACAAAGTACACGGGAGCTGCTGTTCAACACAATGTACACGGAGGCTGCTGTTCAGCACAAAGTACACGGGAGCTGCTGTTCAACACAATGTACACGGGGGCTGCTGTTCAGCACAAAGTACACAGGAGCTGCTGTTCAACACAATGTACACGGAGGCTGCTGTTCAACACAATGTACACAGAAGCTGCTGTTCAGCATAAGATACACGGGGGCTGCTGTTCTGCACAATGTACATGGAGGCTGCTGTTCGACACAATGTACACGGAGGCTGCTTTTCGACACAATGTACATGGGGGCTGCTGTTCAGCACAAAGTACACGGGAGCTGCTGTTCAACACAATGTACACGGAGGCTGCTATTCAGTAGAATGTACAGTGAGGCTGCTGTTCAGCACAATGTACGGGCGAGCCGCTGTTCAACACAATGTACACGACGGCTGCTATACAGCACAATGTACACGGATGCTGCTGTTCAGCGGAATGTACATAGAGGCTGTTGTTTGACAAAATGTACACGGGAGCTGCTGTTCGACACAATGTACACGGGGGCTGCTGTTCAGCGCAAGGTACACAGAGGCTGCTGTTCAGCACAATGTACATGGGGGCTGCTGTTCAGCACAATGTACACAGAGGCTGCTGTTCAGCACAATGTACATGGGAGCCGCTGTTCGACACAATGTACATGGAGGCTGCTGTTCGACACAGTGTATACGGAGGCTGCTGTTCGACACAATGTACATGGGGGCTGCTGTTCGACACAATGTACACGGAGGCTGCTGTTCGAAACAATGTACATGGAGGCTGCTATTCAGTAGAATGTACAGTGAGGCTGCTGTTCAGCACAATGTACGGGCGAGCCGCTGTTCAACACAATGTACACGACGGCTGCTATACAGCACAATGTACACGGATGCTTCTGTTCAGCGGAATGTACATAGAGGCTGTTGTTTGACAAAATGTACACGGGAGTTGCTGTTCGACACAATGTACACGGGGGCTGCTGTTCAGCGCAAGGTACACAGAGGCTGCTGTTCAGCACAATGTACATGGGAGCCGCTGTTCGACACAATGTACATGGTGGCTGATGATCGACACAATGTACACAGGAGCTGCTTTTCAGCACAAGGTACATGGGAGCTGCTGTTCGAAACAATCTACATGGAGGCTGCTGTTCAGCACAATGTACACGAGAGCTGCTGTTCAGTAGAATGTACACGGTCACTGCTGTTCAGCACAATGTACACGGGGGCTGCTGTTCAGCGCAATGTACATGGGAGCCGCAGTTCGACACAATATACATGGAGGCTGCTGTTAGACACAATGTACACACGAGCTGCTGTTTGACACAATATACACAGAGGCTGCTGTTCAGCACAAAGTACATGGAGGCTGCTGTTCGAAACAATGTACACGAGAGCTGCTGTTCAGCACAATGTACACGGGGCTGCTGTTCAGCACAATGTACACGGGAGCTGCTGTTCAACACAATGTACACGGAGGCTGCTGTTCAACACAATGTACACGGGGCTGCTGTTCAGCACAATGTACACGGAGGCTGCTGTTCGAAACAATCTACATGGAGGCAGCTGTTCAGCACAATGTACACGGGACTGCTGTTCAACACAATGTACACGGGGACTGCTGTTCAGCACAATGTACACGGAGGCTGTTGTTCAACACAATGTACACGGGTGCTGCTGTTAAGCGCAAGGTACATGGGAGCCGCTGTTCGACACAATGTACATGGTGGCTGATGTTCAGCACAATGGACACAGGGACTGCTGTCCAGCGTAATGTACACGGGAGCTGCTGTTCAGCACAATGTACACGGGGGCTGCTGTTCGCCACAAATTACATGGAGGCTGCGGTTCAGAACAAAGTACACAGAGGCTGCTGTTCAGCGCTAATGTACCTGGGGGCCGCTGTTCAGCGCAATGTACATCGGGGCTGCTGTTCATCGCATTGTACATGGAGGCTGTTGTTCGACACAATGTACACGGGGTTTACGATTCAGCACAACGTACATGGGAGCTGCTGTTCGACACAATGTACACGGAGGCTGCTGTTCAGCACAATGTACACGGGGGCTGCTGTTCAGCACAATGTACACAGGAGCTGCTGTTCAGCACAATGTACACGGGGGGCTGCTGTTCAGCACAATGTACACGGGAGCTGCCGTTCAGCTGAATGTACATGGAGGCTGCTGTTCGCCACAATGTACATGGAGGCTGCTGTTCAACACAATGTACACGTGAGCTGCTGTTTGACACAATGTACACAGGAGCTGCTGTTCAGCACAACGTACGTGGGAGCTGCTGTTCGAAACAATCTACATGGAGGCTGCTGTTCGACACAATGTACACGGAGGATGCTGTTCAGCACAATGTACACGGGGGCTGCTGTTCAGCACAATGTACACGGAGGCTGCTGTTCAGCACAATGTACACAGAGGCTGCTGTTCAGCACAATGTACATGGAGGCTGCTGTTCAGCACAATGTACACAGAGGCTGCTGTTCGACACAATGTACACGGAGGCTGATGTTCAGCACAATGTACACAGAGGCTGCTGTTCGACACAATGTACACGGAGGCTGCTGTTCGACACAATGTACATGGAGGCTGCTGTTCGACACAATGTACACGGAGGCTGCTGTTCGACACAATCTGTACGGAGGCTGCTGTTCAACACAATGTACATGGGGGCTGCTGTTCGACACAATGTACACGGAGGCTGCTGTTCAAAACAATGTACATGGAGGCTGCTATTCAGTAGAATGTACAGTGAGGCTGCTGTTCAGCACAATGTACGGGCGAGCCGCTGTTCAACACAATGTACACGACAGCTGCTATACAGCACAATGTACACGGATGCTGCTGTTCAGCGGAATGTACATAGAGGCTGTTGTTTGACAAAATGTACACGGGAGTTGCTGTTCGACACAATGTACACGGGGGCTGCTGTTCAGCGCAAGGTACACAGAGGCTGCTGTTCAGCACAATGTACATGGGAGCCGCTGTTCAGCACAATGTACATGGTGGCTGATGATCGACACAATGTACACAGGAGCTGCTGTTCAGCACAAGGTACATGGGAGCTGCTGTTCGAAACAATCTACATGGAGGCTGCTGTTCAGCACAATGTACACGAGAGCTGCTGTTCAGTAGAATGTACACGGTCACTGCTGTTCAGCACAATGTACACTGGGGCTGCTGTTCAGCACAATGAACATGGAGGCTGCTGTTCACCACAATGTACACGGAGGTTGCTCTTCGACACAATGTACACGGAGGCTGCTGTACGACACAATGTACACGGAGGCTGCTGTTCGAAACAATGTACATGGAGGCTGCTATTCAGTAGAATGTACAGTGAGGCTGCTGTTCAGCACAATGTACGGGCGAGCCGCTGTTCAACACAATGTACACGACGGCTGCTATACAGCACAATGTACACGGATGCTGCTGTTCAGCGGAATGTACATAGAGGCTGTTGTTTGACAAAATGTACACGGGAGTTGCTGTTCGACACAATGTACACGGGGGCTGCTGTTCAGCGCAAGGTACACAGAGGCTGTTGTTCAGCACAATGTACATGGGAGCCGCTGTTCAGCACAATGTACATGGTGGCTGATGATCGACACAATGTACCACAGGAGCTGCTGTTCCGCACAAGGTACATGGGAGCTGCTGTTCGAAACAATCTACATGGAGGCTGCTGTTCAGCACAATGTACACGGAGGTTGCGCTTCGACACAATTTCCACGGAGGCTGCTGTACGACACAATGTACACGGAGGCTGCTGTTCGACACAATGTACACGGAGGCTGCTGTTCAAAACAATGTACATGGAGCCTGCTTTTCAGTAGAATGTACAGTGAGGCTGCTGTTCAGCACAATGTACGCGGGAACCGCTGTTCAGCAGAATGTACACGGTCACTGCTGTTCTGCACAAAGTACACTGGGGCTGCTGTTCAGCACAATGAACATGGAGGCTGCTGTTCACCACAATGTACACGGAGGTTGCTCTTCGACACAATGTACACGGAGGCTGCTGTACGACACAATGTACACGGAGGCTGCTGTTCGTCACAATGTACACGGAGGCTGCTGTTCAAAACAATGTACATGGAGCCTGCTTTTCAGTAGAATGTGCAGTGAGGCTGCTGTTCAGCACAATGTACGCGGGAACCGCTGTTCAGCAGAATGTACACGGTCACTGCTGTTCAGCACAATGTACACGGACGCTGCTGTTCAGCGCAATGTACATGGAGGCTGTTGTTCGACACAATGTACACGGGAGCTGCTGTTCAGCGCAAGGCACACAGAGGCTGCTGTTCAGCACAATGTACATGGGAGCCGCTGTTTGACACAATGTACATGGTGGCTGATGATCGACACAATGTACATGGTCACCGCTGTTCAGCACAAAGTACATGGAGGGTGATGTTGGACACAATGTACATGGAGGCTGCTGTCCAGAACAAAGTACACAGAGGCTGCTGTTCAGCACCAATGTACATGGGGGCTGCTGTTCAGCACAATGTACACGGGAGCTGCTGTTCGACACAATGTACACGGGGATGTTGCTGTTCAGCACAATGTAAACGGGGGCTGCTGTTCAGCGCAATGTACATGGGAGCCGCAGTTCGACACAATATACATGGAGGCTGCTGTTAGACACAATGTTCACACGAGCTGCTGTTTGACACAATATACACAGAGGCTGCTGTTCAGCACAAAGTACATGGAGGCTGCTGTTCAGCACAATGTACATGGGAGCTGCTGTTCAGCACAATGTACACGGGAGCTGCTGTTCAGCACAATGTACACGGTGGCTGCTGTTTAGCACAATGTACACAGGAACTGCTGTTCAGCACAATGTACACAGGAGCTGCTGTTCAGCACCATGTACAAAGAAGCTGCTGTTCAGCATAAGGTACACGGGGGCTGCTGTTCTGCACAATGTACACGAAGGCTGCTGTTCGAAACAATGTACACTGGAGCTGCTGTTCAGCACAATGTACACAGAGGCTGCTTTTCAGCACAATGTACACAGAGGCTGCTGTTCAGCGTAATGTACACAGAGGCTGCTTTACAACACAATGTACATGGGGACTGCTGTTCAGCACAATGTACACGGGAGCTGCTGTTCAGCGCAAGGCACACAGAGGCTGCTGTTCAGCACAATGTACATGGGAGCCGCTGTTTGACACAATGTACATGGTGGCTGATGATCGACACAATGTACATGGTCACCGCTGTTCAGCACAAAGTACATGGAGGGTGATGTTCGACACAATGTACATGGAGGCTGCTGTCCAGAACAAAGTACACAGAGGCTGCTGTTCAGCACCAATGTACATGGGGGCTGCTGTTCAGCACAATGTACACGGGAGCTGCTGTTCGACACAATGTACACGGGGATGTTGCTGTTCAGCACAATGTACACGGGGGCTGCTGTTCAGCGCAATGTACATGGGAGCCGCAGTTCGACACAATATACATGGAGGCTGCTGTTAGACACAATGTTCACACGAGCTGCTGTTTGACACAATATACACAGAGGCTGCTGTTCAGCACAAAGTACATGGAGGCTGCTGTTCAGCACAATGTACATGGGAGCTGCTGTTCAGCACAATGTACACGGGAGCTGCTGTTCAGCACAATGTACACGGTGGCTGCTGTTTAGCACAATGTACACAGGAACTGCTGTTCAGCACAATGTACACAGGAGCTGCTGTTCAGCACCATGTACAAAGAAGCTGCTGTTCAGCATAAGGTACACGGGGGCTGCTGTTCTGCACAATGTACACGAAGGCTGCTGTTCGAAACAATGTACACTGGAGCTGCTGTTCAGCACAATGTACACAGAGGCTGCTTTTCAGCACAATGTACACAGAGGCTGCTGTTCAGCGTAATGTACACAGAGGCTGCTTTACAACACAATGTACATGGGGACTGCTGTTCAGCACAATGTACACGGGAGATGCTGTTCGACACAATGTACATGGAGGCTGCTGTTCAGCACAATGTACACAGGAGATGCTGTTCGACACAATGTACACGGTGACTGCTGTTTAGCACAATGTAAATGAAGGCTGCTGTTCAGCACCAATGTACGTTGGAGATGCTGTTCGACGCAATGTACACGGAGGCTGCTGTTCAGCACAATGTACACGGAGGCTGCTGTTCAGCACAAAGTACACGGGAGCTGCTGTTCAACACAATGTACACGGAGGCTGCTGTTCAGCACAAAGTACACGGGAGCTGCTGTTCAACACAATGTACACGGGGGCTGCTGTTCAGCACAAAGTACACGGGAGCTGCTGTTCAACACAATGTACACGGAGGCTGCTGTTCAGCACAAAGAACACAGGAGCTGCTGTTCAACACAATGTACACGGAGGCTGCTGTTCAACACAATGTACACAGAAGCTGCTGTTCAGCATAAGATACACGGGGGCTGCTGTTCTGCACAATGTACATGGAGGCTGCTGTTCGACACAATGTACACGGAGGCTGCTGTTCGACACAATGTATACGGAGGCTGCTGTTCGACACAATGTACATGGGGGCTGCTGTTTGACACAATGTACACGGAGGCTGCTGTTCAAAACAATGTACATGGAGGCTGCTATTCAGTAGAATGTACAGTGAGGCTGCTGTTCAGCACAATGTACGGGCGAGCCGCTGTTCAACACAATGTACACGACGGCTGCTATACAGCACAATGTACACGGATGCTGCTGTTCAGCGGAATGTACATAGAGGCTGTTGTTTGACAAAATGTACACGGGAGCTGCTGTTCGACACAATGTACACAGGGGCTGCTGTTCAGCGCAAGGTACACAGAGGCTGCTGTTCAGCACAATGTACATGGGGGCTGCTGTTCAGCACAATGTACACAGAGGCTGCTGTTCAGCACAATGTACATGGGAGCCGCTGTTCGACACAATGTACATGGTGGCTGATGATCGACACAATGTACACATGAGCAGCTGTTCAGCACAAGGTACATGGGAGCTGCTGTTCGAAACAATCTACATGGAGGCTGCTGTTCAGCACAATGTACACGAGAACTGCTGTTCAGTAGAATGTACACGGTCACTGTTGTTCGACACAATGTACACGGGAGCTGCTGTTCAGCGCAAGGCACACAGAGGCTGCTGTTCAGCGCCAATGTACATGGGGGCTGCTATTCAGCACAATGTACACGGGAGCTGCTGTTCGACACAATGTACACGGGGATGTTACTGTTTAGCACAATGTACACGGGGGCTGCTGTTCAGCGCAATGTACATGGGAGCCGCAGTTCGACACAATATACATGGAGGCTGCTGTTAGACACAATGTACACACGAGCTGCTGTTTGACACAATATACACAGAGGCTGCTGTTCAGCACAAAGTACATGGAGGCTGCTGTTCGAAACAATATACACAGAGGCTGCTGGTCAGCACAATATACATGGAGGTTGCTGTTCCGCACAATGTACACAGAGGCTGATGTTCAGCACAATGTACACGGAGGCTGCTGTTCGACACAATGTACACTGGAGCTCCTGTTCAGCACAATGTACACAGAGGCTGCTTTTCAGCACAATGTACACAGAGGCTGCTGTTCAGCGTAATGTACACAGAGGCTGCTTTACAACACAATGTACATGGGGACTGCTGTTCAGCACAATGTACACGGGAGATGCTGTTCGACACAATGTACATGGAGGCTGCTGTTCAGCACAATGTACACAGGAGATGCTGTTCGACACAATGTACACGGGGACTGCTGTTTAGCACAATGTAAATGAAGGCTGCTGTTCAGCACCAATGTACGTTGGAGATGCTGTTCGACGCAATGTACACGGAGGCTGCTGTTCAGCACAATGTACACGGGGGCTGCTGTTCAGCACAAAGTACACGGGAGCTGCTGTTCAACACAATGTACACGGAGGCTGCTGTTCAGCACAAAGTACACGGGAGCTGCTGTTCAACACAATGTACACGGGGGCTGCTGTTCAGCACAAAGTACACAGGAGCTGCTGTTCAACACAATGTACACGGAGGCTGCTGTTCAACACAATGTACACAGAAGCTGCTGTTCAGCATAAGATACACGGGGGCTGCTGTTCTGCACAATGTACATGGAGGCTGCTGTTCGACACAATGTACACGGAGGCTGCTGTTCGACACAATGTATATGGAGGCTGCTGTTCGACACAATGTACATGGGGGCTGCTGTTTGACACAATGTACACGGAGGCTGCTGTTCAAAACAATGTACATGGAGGCTGCTATTCAGTAGAATGTACAGTGAGGCTGCTGTTCAGCACAATGTACGGGCGAGCCGCTGTTCAACACAATGTACACGACGGCTGCTATACAGCACAATGTACACGGATGCTGCTGTTCAGCGCAATGTACATAGAGGCTGTTGTTTGACAAAATGTACACGGGAGCTGCTGTTCGACACAATGTACACAGGGGCTGCTGTTCAGCGCAAGGTACACAGAGGCTGCTGTTCAGCACAATGTACATGGGGGCTGCTGTTCAGCACAATGTACACAGAGGCTGCTGTTCAGCACAATGTACATGGGAGCCGCTGTTCGACACAATGTACATGGTGGCTGATGATCGAAACAATGTACACAGGAGCTGCTGTTCAGCACAAGGTACATGGGAGCTGCTGTTTGAAACAATCTACATGGAGGCTGCTGTTCAGCACAATGTACACGAGAGCTGCTGTTCAGTAGAATGTACACGGTCACTGCTGTTCTGCACAATGTACACTGGGGCTGCTGTTCAGCACAATGAACATGGAGGCTGCTGTTCACCACAATGTACACGGAGGTTGCTCTTCGACACAATGTACACGGAGGCTGCTGTACGACACAATGTACACGGAGGCTGCTGTTCAACACAATGTACACGGAGGCTGCTGTTCGACACAATGTACATGGGGGCTGCTGTTCGACACAATGTACACGGAGGCTGCTGTTCAAAACAATGTACATGGAGCCTGCTTTTCAGTAGAATGTACAGTGAGGCTGCTGTTCAGCACAATGTACGCGGGAACCGCTGTTCAGCAGAATGTACACGGTCACTGCTGTTCAGCACAATGTACACGGATGCTGCTGTTCAGCGCAATGTACATGGAGGCTGTTGTTCGACACAATGTACACGGGAGCTGCTGTTCAGCGCAAGGCACACAGAGGCTGCTGTTCAGCACAATGTGCATGGGAGCCGCTGTTTGACACAATGTACATGGTGGCTGATGATCGACACAATGTACATGTTCACTGCTGTTCAGCACAAAGTACATGGAGGGTGCTTTTTGACACAATGTACATGGAGGCTGCTGTCCAGAACAAAGTACACAGAGGCTGCTGTTCAGCGCCAATGTACATGGGGGCTGCTGTTCAGGACAATGTACACGGGAGCTGCTGTTCGACACAATGTACACGGGGATGTTGCTGTTTAGCACAATGTACACGGGGGCTGCTGTTCAGCGCAATGTACATGGGAGCCGCAGTTCGACACAATATACATGGAGGCTGCTGTTAGACACAATGTACACACGAGCAGCTGTTTGACACAATATACACAGAGGCTGCTGTTCAGCACAAAGTACATGGAGGCTGCTGTTCGAAACAATGTACACGGGAGCTGCTGTTCAGCACAATGTACACGGAGGCTGCTGTTCAGCACAATGTACATGGGAGCTGCTGTTCAGCACAATGTACACGGGAGCTGCTGTTCAGCACAATGTACACGGTGGCTGCTGTTTAGCACAATGTACACGGGAACTGCTGTTCAGCACAATGTACACAGGAGCTGCTGTTCAGCACCATGTACAAAGAAGCTGCTGTTCAGCATAAGGTACACGGGGGCTGCTGTTCTGCACAATGTACACAGAGGCTGCTGGTCAGCACAATATACATGGAGGTTGCTGTTCCGCACAATGTACACAGAGGCTGATGTTCAGCACAATGTACACGGAGGCTGCTGTTCGACACAATGTACACAGGAGCTGCTGTTCAGCACAATGTACACAGAGGCTGCTTTTCAGCACAATGTACACAGAGGCTGCTGTTCAGCGTAATGTACACAGAGGCTGCTTTACAACACAATGTACATGGGGACTGCTGTTCAGCACAATGTACACGGGAGATGCTGTTCGACACAATGTACATGGAGGCTGCTGTTCAGCACAATGTACACAGGAGATGCTGTTCGACACAATGCACACGGGGACTGCTGTTTAGCACAATGTAAATGAAGGCTGCTGTTCAGCACCAATGTACGTTGGAGATGCTGTTCGATGCAATGTACACGGAGGCTGCTGTTCAGCACAAAGTACACGGGAGCTGCTGTTCAACACAATGTACACGGAGGCTGCTGTTCAGCACAAAGTACACGGGAGCTGCTGTTCAACACAATGTACACGGAGGCTGCTGTTCAGCACAAAGTACACGGGAGCTGCTGTTCAACACAATGTACACGGTGGCTGCTGTTTAGCACAATGTACACAGGAACTGCTGTTCAGCACAATGTACACAGGAGCTGCTGTTCAGCACCATGTACAAAGAAGCTGCTGTTCAGCATAAGGTACACGGGGGCTGCTGTTCTGCACAATGTACACGAAGGCTGCTGTTCAAAACAATGTACACTGGAGCTGCTGTTCAGCACAATGTACACAGAGGCTGCTTTTCAGCACAATGTACACAGAGGCTGCTGTTCAGCGTAATGTACACAGAGGCTGCTTTACAACACAATGTACATGGGGACTGCTGTTCAGCACAATGTACACGGGAGATGCTGTTCGACACAATGTACATGGAGGCTGCTGTTCAGCACAATGTACACAGGAGATGCTGTTCGACACAATGTACACGGTGACTGCTGTTTAGCACAATGTAAATGAAGGCTGCTGTTCAGCACCAATGTACGTTGGAGATGCTGTTCGACGCAATGTACACGGAGGCTGCTGTTCAGCACAATGTACACGGAGGCTGCTGTTCAGCACAAAGTACACGGGAGCTGCTGTTCAACACAATGTACACGGAGGCTGCTGTTCAGCACAAAGTACACGGGAGCTGCTGTTCAACACAATGTACACGGGGGCTGCTGTTCAGCACAAAGTACACGGGAGCTGCTGTTCAACACAATGTACACGGAGGCTGCTGTTCAGCACAAAGTACACGGGAGCTGCTGTTCAACACAATGTACACGGGGGCTGCTGTTCAGCACAAAGAACACAGGAGCTGCTGTTCAACACAATGTACACGGAGGCTGCTGTTCAACACAATGTACACAGAAGCTGCTGTTCAGCATAAGATACACGGGGGCTGCTGTTCTGCACAATGTACATGGAGGCTGCTGTTCGACACAATGTACACGGAGGCTGCTGTTCGACACAATGTATATGGAGGCTGCTGTTCGACACAATGTACATGGGGGCTGCTGTTTGACACAATGTACACGGAGGCTGCTGTTCAAAACAATGTACATGGAGGCTGCTATTCAGTAGAATGTACAGTGAGGCTGCTGTTCAGCACAATGTACGGGCGAGCCGCTGTTCAACACAATGTACACGACGGCTGCTATACAGCACAATGTACACGGATGCTGCTGTTCAGCAGAATGTACATAGAGGCTGTTGTTTGACAAAATGTACACGGGAGCTGCTGTTCGACACAATGTACACAGGGGCTGCTGTTCAGCGCAAGGTACACAGAGGCTGCTGTTCAGCACAATGTACATGGGGGCTGCTGTTCAGCACAATGTACACAGAGGCTGCTGTTCAGCACAATGTACATGGGAGCCGCTGTTCGACACAATGTACATGGTGGCTGATGATCGACACAATGTACACATGAGCAGCTGTTCAGCACAAGGTACATGGGAGCTGCTGTTCGAAACAATCTACATGGAGGCTGCTGTTCAGCACAATGTACACGAGAGCTGCTGTTCAGTAGAATGTACACGGTCACTGTTGTTCGACACAATGTACACGGGAGCTGCTGTTCAGCGCAAGGCACACAGAGGCTGCTGTTCAGCGCCAATGTACATGGGGGCTGCTATTCAGCACAATGTACACGGGAGCTGCTGTTCGACACAATGTACACGGGGATGTTACTGTTTAGCACAATGTACACGGGGGCTGCTGTTCAGCGCAATGTACATGGGAGCCGCAGTTCAACACAATATACATGGAGGCTGCTGTTAGACACAATGTACACACGAGCTGCTGTTTGACACAATATACACAGAGGCTGCTGTTCAGCACAAAGTACATGGAGGCTGCTGTTCGAAACAATATACACAGAGGCTGCTGGTCAGCACAATATACATGGAGGTTGCTGTTCCGCACAATGTACACAGAGGCTGATGTTCAGCACAATGTACACGGAGGCTGCTGTTCGACACAATGTACACTGGAGCTCCTGTTCAGCACAATGTACACAGAGGCTGCTTTTCAGCACAATGTACACAGAGGCTGCTGTTCAGCGTAATGTACACAGAGGCTGCTTTACAACACAATGTACATGGGGACTGCTGTTCAGCACAATGTACACGGGAGATGCTGTTCGACACAATGTACATGGAGGCTGCTGTTCAGCACAATGTACACAGGAGATGCTGTTCGACACAATGTACACGGGGACTGCTGTTTAGCACAATGTAAATGAAGGCTGCTGTTCAGCACCAATGTACGTTGGAGATGCTGTTCGACGCAATGTACACGGAGGCTGCTGTTCAGCACAATGTACACGGGGGCTGCTGTTCAGCACAAAGTACACGGGAGCTGCTGTTCAACACAATGTACACGGAGGCTGCTGTTCAGCACAAAGTACACGGGAGCTGCTGTTCAACACAATGTACACGGGGGCTGCTGTTCAGCACAAAGTACACAGGAGCTGCTGTTCAACACAATGTACACGGAGGCTGCTGTTCAACACAATGTACACAGAAGCTGCTGTTCAGCATAAGATACACGGGGGCTGCTGTTCTGCACAATGTACATGGAGGCTGCTGTTCGACACAATGTACACGGAGGCTGCTGTTCGACACAATGTATATGGAGGCTGCTGTTCGACACAATGTACATGGGGGCTGCTGTTTGACACAATGTACACGGAGGCTGCTGTTCAAAACAATGTACATGGAGGCTGCTATTCAGTAGAATGTACAGTGAGGCTGCTGTTCAGCACAATGTACGGGCGAGCCGCTGTTCAACACAATGTACACGACGGCTGCTATACAGCACAATGTACACGGATGCTGCTGTTCAGCGCAATGTACATAGAGGCTGTTGTTTGACAAAATGTACACGGGAGCTGCTGTTCGACACAATGTACACAGGGGCTGCTGTTCAGCGCAAGGTACACAGAGGCTGCTGTTCAGCACAATGTACATGGGGGCTGCTGTTCAGCACAATGTACACAGAGGCTGCTGTTCAGCACAATGTACATGGGAGCCGCTGTTCGACACAATGTACATGGTGGCTGATGATCGAAACAATGTACACAGGAGCTGCTGTTCAGCACAAGGTACATGGGAGCTGCTGTTTGAAACAATCTACATGGAGGCTGCTGTTCAGCACAATGTACACGAGAGCTGCTGTTCAGTAGAATGTACACGGTCACTGCTGTTCTGCACAATGTACACTGGGGCTGCTGTTCAGCACAATGAACATGGAGGCTGCTGTTCACCACAATGTACACGGAGGTTGCTCTTCGACACAATGTACACGGAGGCTGCTGTACGACACAATGTACACGGAGGCTGCTGTTCAACACAATGTACACGGAGGCTGCTGTTCGACACAATGTACATGGGGGCTGCTGTTCGACACAATGTACACGGAGGCTGCTGTTCAAAACAATGTACATGGAGCCTGCTTTTCAGTAGAATGTACAGTGAGGCTGCTGTTCAGCACAATGTACGCGGGAACCGCTGTTCAGCAGAATGTACACGGTCACTGCTGTTCAGCACAATGTACACGGATGCTGCTGTTCAGCGCAATGTACATGGAGGCTGTTGTTCGACACAATATACACGGGAGCTGCTGTTCAGCGCAAGGCACACAGAGGCTGCTGTTCAGCACAATGTGCATGGGAGCCGCTGTTTGACACAATGTACATGGTGGCTGATGATCGACACAATGTACATGTTCACTGCTGTTCAGCACAAAGTACATGGAGGGTGCTTTTTGACACAATGTACATGGAGGCTGCTGTCCAGAACAAAGTACACAGAGGCTGCTGTTCAGCGCCAATGTACATAGGGGCTGCTGTTCAGGACAATGTACACGGGAGCTGCTGTTCGACACAATGTACACGGGGATGTTGCTGTTTAGCACAATGTACACGGGGGCTGCTGTTCAGCGCAATGTACATGGGAGCCGCAGTTCGACACAATATACATGGAGGCTGCTGTTAGACACAATGTACACACGAGCAGCTGTTTGACACAATATACACAGAGGCTGCTGTTCAGCACAAAGTACATGGAGGCTGCTGTTCGAAACAATGTACACGGGAGCTGCTGTTCAGCACAATGTACACGGAGGCTGCTGTTCAGCACAATGTACATGGGAGCTGCTGTTCAGCACAATGTACACGGGAGCTGCTGTTCAGCACAATGTACACGGTGGCTGCTGTTTAGCACAATGTACACGGGAACTGCTGTTCAGCACAATGTACACAGGAGCTGCTGTTCAGCACCATGTACAAAGAAGCTGCTGTTCAGCATAAGGTACACGGGGGCTGCTGTTCTGCACAATGTACACAGAGGCTGCTGGTCAGCACAATATACATGGAGGTTGCTGTTCCGCACAATGTACACAGAGGCTGATGTTCAGCACAATGTACACGGAGGCTGCTGTTCGACACAATGTACACAGGAGCTGCTGTTCAGCACAATGTACACAGAGGCTGCTTTTCAGCACAATGTACACAGAGGCTGCTGTTCAGCGTAATGTACACAGAGGCTGCTTTACAACACAATGTACATGGGGACTGCTGTTCAGCACAATGTACACGGGAGATGCTGTTCGACACAATGTACATGGAGGCTGCTGTTCAGCACAATGTACACAGGAGATGCTGTTCGACACAATGCACACGGGGACTGCTGTTTAGCCCAATGTAAATGAAGGCTGCTGTTCAGCACCAATGTACGTTGGAGATGCTGTTCGATGCAATGTACACGGAGGCTGCTGTTCAGCACAAAGTACACGGGAGCTGCTGTTCAACACAAAGTACACGGGAGCTGCTGTTCAACACAATGTACACGGAGGCTGCTGTTCAGCACAAAGTACACGGGAGCTGCTGTTCAACACAATGTACACGGGGGCTGCTGTTCAGCACAAAGTGCACGGGAGCTGCTGTTCAACACAATGTACACGGAGGCTGCTGTTCAACATAATGTACACAGAAGCTGCTGTTCAGCATAAGATACACGGGAGCTGCTGTTTGACACAATGTTCACAGAGGCTGCTGTTCAGCACAATGTACATGGAGGCTGCTGTTTGACACAATGTACATGGGAGCTGCTGTTCTTAACAATGTACACGGGGGCTGCTGTTCGAAACAACGTACATGGAGGCTGCTATTCAGTAGAATGTACACGGGAGCTGCTGTTCAGCACAATGTACGTGGGAGCCGCTGTTTATCAAAATGTACACGACGGTTGGTATTCAGCACAATGTACACGGATGCTGCTGTTCAGCGCAATGTACATGGAGGCTGTTGTTTGACAGAATGTACACGGGGATGCTGTTCGACACAATGTACATGGGGGCTGCTGTTCGACACAATGTACATGGTGGCTGATGATCGACACAATGTACACGGAGGCTGCTGTTCAGCGCAAGGTACACAGAGGCTGCTGTTCAGCACAATGTACACAGGAGCTGCTGTTCAACACAATGTACACAGAGGCTGTTGTTCAGCACAAAGTACATGGAGGATGCTGTTCAACACAATGTACCTGGGAGCTGCTGTTCCAAACAATGTACACGAAGGCTACTATTCAGCACAATGTACACGGACGCTGCTGTTCAACACAAGGTGCATGGTCACTGCTGTTCAGCACAAAGTACATGGAGGATGATGTTCGACACAATGTACACGGGAGCTGCTGTTCAGCACAATGTACACGGGGACTGCTGTTCGCCACAATGTACACTGAGGCTGCTGTTCAGAACAAAGTACACAGAGGCTGCTGTTCAGCGCAATGTACATCGGGGCTGCTGTTCATCACATTGTACATGGAGGCTGTTGTTCGACACAATGTACACGGGGTTTACGATTCAGCACAACGTACATGGGAGCTGCTGTTCGACACAATGTACACGGAGGCTGCTGTTCAGCACAATGTACGCTGGAGCTGCTGTTCAGCAAAATGTACACGGGGGCTGCTGTTCAGCACAATGTACACGGGAGCTGCTGTTCAGCGCAATGTACATGGAGGCTGTTGTTCGACACAATGTACACGGGAGCTGCTGTTCAGCGCAAGGCACACAGAGGCTGCTGTTCAGCACAATGTGCATGGGAGCCGCTGTTTGACACAATGTACATGGTGGCTGATGATCGACACAATGTACATGTTCACTGCTGTTCAGCACAAAGTACATGGAGGGTGCTTTTTGACACAATGTACATGGAGGCTGCTGTCCAGAACAAAGTACACAGAGGCTGCTGTTCAGCGCCAATGTACATGGGGGCTGCTGTTCAGGACAATGTACACGGGAGCTGCTGTTCGACACAATGTACACGGGGATGTTGCTGTTTAGCACAATGTACACGGGGGCTGCTGTTCAGCGCAATGTACATGGGAGCCGCAGTTCGACACAATATACATGGAGGCTGCTGTTAGACACAATGTACACACGAGCAGCTGTTTGACACAATATACACAGAGGCTGCTGTTCAGCACAAAGTACATGGAGGCTGCTGTTCGAAACAATGTACACGGGAGCTGCTGTTCAGCACAATGTACACGGAGGCTGCTGTTCAGCACAATGTACATGGGAGCTGCTGTTCAGCACAATGTACACGGGAGCTGCTGTTCAGCACAATGTACACGGTGGCTGCTGTTTAGCACAATGTACACGGGAACTGCTGTTCAGCACAATGTACACAGGAGCTGCTGTTCAGCACCATGTACAAAGAAGCTGCTGTTCAGCATAAGGTACACGGGGGCTGCTGTTCTGCACAATGTACACAGAGGCTGCTGGTCAGCACAATATACATGGAGGTTGCTGTTCCGCACAATGTACACAGAGGCTGATGTTCAGCACAATGTACACGGAGGCTGCTGTTCGACACAATGTACACAGGAGCTGCTGTTCAGCACAATGTACACAGAGGCTGCTTTTCAGCACAATGTACACAGAGGCTGCTGTTCAGCGTAATGTACACAGAGGCTGCTTTACAACACAATGTACATGGGGACTGCTGTTCAGCACAATGTACACGGGAGATGCTGTTCGACACAATGTACATGGAGGCTGCTGTTCAGCACAATGTACACAGGAGATGCTGTTCGACACAATGCACACGGGGACTGCTGTTTAGCACAATGTAAATGAAGGCTGCTGTTCAGCACCAATGTACGTTGGAGATGCTGTTCGATGCAATGTACACGGAGGCTGCTGTTCAGCACAAAGTACACGGGAGCTGCTGTTCAACACAATGTACACGGAGGCTGCTGTTCAGCACAAAGTACACGGGAGCTGCTGTTCAACACAATGTACACGGAGGCTGCTGTTCAGCACAAAGTACACGGGAGCTGCTGTTCAACACAATGTACACGGGGGCTGCTGTTCAGCACAAAGTGCACGGGAGCTGCTGTTCAACACAATGTACACGGAGGCTGCTGTTCAACATAATGTACACAGAAGCTGCTGTTCAGCATAAGATACACGGGAGCTGCTGTTTGACACAATGTTCACAGAGGCTGCTGTTCAGCACAATGTACATGGAGGCTGCTGTTTGACACAATGTACATGGGAGCTGCTGTTCTTAACAATGTACACGGGGGCTGCTGTTCGAAACAACGTACATGGAGGCTGCTATTCAGTAGAATGTACACGGGAGCTGCTGTTCAGCACAATGTACGTGGGAGCCGCTGTTTATCAAAATGTACACGACGGTTGGTATTCAGCACAATGTACACGGATGCTGCTGTTCAGCGCAATGTACATGGAGGCTGTTGTTTGACAGAATGTACACGGGGATGCTGTTCGACACAATGTACATGGGGGCTGCTGTTCGACACAATGTACATGGTGGCTGATGATCGACACAATGTACACGGAGGCTGCTGTTCAGCGCAAGGTACACAGAGGCTGCTGTTCAGCACAATGTACACAGGAGCTGCTGTTCAACACAATGTACACAGAGGCTGTTGTTCAGCACAAAGTACATGGAGGATGCTGTTCAACACAATGTACCTGGGAGCTGCTGTTCCAAACAATGTACACGAAGGCTACTATTCAGCACAATGTACACGGACGCTGCTGTTCAACACAAGGTACATGGTCACTGCTGTTCAGCACAAAGTACATGGAGGATGATGTTCGACACAATGTACACGGGAGCTGCTGTTCAGCACAATGTACACGGGGACTGCTGTTCGCCACAATGTACACTGAGGCTGCTGTTCAGAACAAAGTACACAGAGGCTGCTGTTCAGCGCAATGTACATCGGGGCTGCTGTTCATCACATTGTACATGGAGGCTGTTGTTCGACACAATGTACACGGGGTTTACGATTCAGCACAACGTACATGGGAGCTGCTGTTCGACACAATGTACACGGAGGCTGCTGTTCAGCACAATGTACGCTGGAGCTGCTGTTCAGCAAAATGTACACGGGGGCTGCTGTTCAGCACAATGTACACGGGAGCTGCTGTTCAGCACAATGTACACGGGGGCTGCTGTTCAGCACAATGTACACGGGGGCTGCTGTTCAGCACAATGTACACAGGAGCTGCTGTTTAGCACAATGTACTCAGAGGCTGCTGTTCAGCACAATATACATGGGGGCTGCTGTTCAGCACCATGTACACAGAAGCTGCTGTTCAGCATAATGTACACGGGGGCTGCTGTTCCGCATAATGCACACAGAGGCTGATGTTCCGCACAATGTACACGGAGGCTGCTGTTCAGCATTGTGTATATGGAGGCTGCTGTTCGACACAATGTACATGGAGGCTGCTGTTCAGCACAATGTACACGGTAGCTGTTGTTCAGCACAATGTACACGGGGGCTGCTGTTCAGCTCAATGTATACAGAGGCTGGTGTTCCGCACAATGTACACAGGAGCTGCTGTTCAGCACAATGTACACAGAGGCTGCTTTTCAGCACAATGTACACAGAGGCTGCTGTTCAGCGTAATGTACACAGAGGCTGCTTTACAACACAATGTACATGGGGACTGCTGTTCAGCACAATGTACACGGGAGATGCTGTTCGACACAATGTACATGGAGGCTGCTGTTCAGCACAATGTACACAGGAGATGCTGTTCGACACAATGTACACGGGGACTGCTGTTTAGCACAATGTAAATGAAGGCTGCTGTTCAGCACCAATGTACGTTGGAGATGCTGTTCGATGCAACGTACACGGAGGCTGCTGTTCAGCACAATGTACACGGAGGCTGCTGTTCAGCACAAAGTACACGGGAGCTGCTGTTCAACACAATGTACACGGGGGCTGCTGTTCAGCACAAAGTACACAGGAGCTGCTGTTCAACACAATGTACACGGAGGCTGCTGTTCAACACAATGTACACAGAAGCTGCTGTTCAGCATAAGATACACGGGAGCTGCTGTTTGACACAATGTTCACAGAGGCTGCTGTTCAGCACAAAGTACATGGAGGCTGCTGTTTGACACAATGTACATGGGAGCTGCTGTTCTTAACAATGTACACGGGGGCTGCTGTTCGAAACAATGTACACGGAGGCTGCTATTCAGCACAATGTACACGGATGCTGCTGTTCAGCGCAATGTACCTGGAGGCTGTTGTTCGACAGAATGTACACGGGGATGCTGTTCGACACAATGTACATGGGGGCTGCTGTTCAACACAATGTACATGGTGGCTGATGATCGACACAATGTACACGGAGGCTGCTGTTCAGCGCAAGGTACACAGAGGCTGCTGTTCAGCACAACGTACACAGGAGCTGCTGTTCAACACAATGTACACAGAGGCTGTTGTTCATCACAAAGTACATGGAGGATGCTGTTCGACACAATGTACCTGGGAGCTGCTGTTCCAAACAATGTACACGAAGGCTACTATTCAGCACAATGTACACGGACGCTGCTGTTCAACACAATGTACATGGTCACTGCTGTTCAGCACAAAGTACATGGAGGATGATGTTTGACACAATGTACACGGGAGCTGCTGTTCAGCACAATGTACACGGGGACTGCTGTTCGCCACAATGTACACTGAGGCTGCTGTTCAGAACAAAGTACACAGAGGCTGCTGTTCAGCGCAATGTACATCGGGGCTGCTGTTCATCACATTGTACATGGAGGCTGTTGTTCGACACAATGTGCACGGGGTTTACGATTCAGCACAACGTACATGGGAGCTGCTGTTCGACACAATGTACACGGAGGCTGCTGTTCAGCACAATGTACGCTGGAGCTGCTGTTCAGCAAAATGTACACGGGGGCTGCTGTTCAGCACAATGTACACGGGAGCTGCTGTTCAGCAAAATGTACACGGGGGCTGCTGTTCAGCACAATGTACACGGGGGCTGCTGTTCAGCACAATGTGCACAGGAGATGCTGTTTAGCACAATGTACTCAGAGGCTGCTGTTCAGCACAATATACATGGGGGCTGCTGTTCAGCACCATGTACACAGAAGCTGCTGTTCAGCATAATGTACACGGGGGCTGCTGTTCCGCACAATGCACACAGAGGCTGATGTTCCGCACAATGTACACGGAGGCTGCTGTTCAGCATTGTGTACATGGAGGCTGCTGTTCGACACAATGTACATGGAGGCTGCTGTTCAGTGCAATGTACACGGAGGCTGCTGTTCAGCACAATGTACACGGTAGCTGTTGTTCAGCACAATGTACACGGGGGCTGCTGTTCAGCTCAATGTATACAGAGGCTGGTGTTCCGCACAATGTACATGGAGGCTGCTGTTTGACATAATATACATGGGAGCTGCTATTCGGCAGAATGTACACGGAGGCTGCTGTTCGACACAATGTACACGGGAGCTGCTGTTCGAAACAATGTACATGGAGCCTGCTGTTCGACATAATGTGCATGGGGACTGCTGTTGAACACAATGTACCCGGAGGCTGCTCTTTAGCGCAATGTACATGGGGGCTGCTCTTCAGCACAATGTACATGGGAGCTGCTGTTTGATACAATGTACATGGAGGCTGCTATTCAGCACAATGTACACGGAGGCTGCTGTTCAGCACAATGTACATGGAGGCTGCTGTTCAGCACAATGTACATGGAGGCTGCAGTTCAGCGCAATGTACATGGAGGCTGCTTTACGACACAATGTACATGGGGACTGCTGTTCAACATAACGTACATGGGAGCTGCTGTTCGAAACAATCTACATGGAGGCTGCTGTTCAACACAATGTACACGGAGGCTGCTGTTCGAAACAATGTACATGGAGGCTGCTATTCAGTAGAATGTACAGTGAGGCTGCTGTTCAGCACAATGTACGCGCGAGCCGCGGTTCAACACAATGTACACGACGGCTGCTATTCAGCACAATGTACATGGATGCTGCTGTTCAGCGGAATGTACATGGAGGCTGTTGTTTGACACAATGTACACGTGAGTTGCTGTTCGACACAATGTACATGGAGGCTGCTGTTAGACACAATGTACAAACGAGCTGCTGTTTGACACAATGTTCACAGAGGCTGCTGTTCAACACAATGTACACGGGGGCTGCTGTTCAGCACAATGTACACGGAGGCTGCTGTTCGAAACAATCTACATGGAGGCAGCTGTTCAGCACAATGTACACGGGAGGGCTGTTCAACACAATGTACACGGGGACTGCCGTTCAGCACAATGTACACAACGGCTGCTATTCAGCACAATGTACATGGGAGCCGCTGTTCGACACAATGTACATGGTGGCTGATGTTCAGCACAATGTACACGGGGGCTGCTGTCCAGCGTAATGTACACGGGAGCTGCTGTTCAGCACAATGTACACGGGGGCTGCTGTTCAGCACAATGTACACGGGAGCTGCCGTTCAGCACAATGTACATGGAGGCTGCTGTTCGCCGTAATGTACATGGGGGCTGATGATCGACACAATGTACATGGAGGCTGCTGTTCAGCACAAAGTACATGGAGGCTGCTGTTCGCCACAATGTACACGGGGGCTGCTGTTCGACATAATGTACACGGAGGCTGCTGTTCGCCACAATGTACATGGAGGCTGCTGTTCACCACAATGTACATGGAGGCTGCTGTTCAACACAATGTACATGTGAGCTGCTGTTTGACACAATATACACAGGAGCTGCTGTTCAGCACAACGTACATGGGAGCTGCTGTTCGAAACAATCTACATGGAGGCTGTTGTTCGACACAATGTACACGGAGGCTGCTGTTCAGCACAATGCACACGGGGGCTGCTGTTCAGCACAATGTACACGGGAGCTGCCGTTCAGCACAATGTACACAGAGGCTGCTGTTCAGCACAATGTACATGGAGGCTGCTGTTCGACACAATGTACATGGGGCCTGCTGTTCGACACAATGTACACGGAGGCTGCTGTTCGAAACAATGTACATGGAGGCTGCTATTCAGTAGAATGTACAGTGAGGCTGCTGTTCAGCACAATGTACGGGCGAGCCGCTGTTCAACACAATGTACACGACGGCTGCTATACAGCACAATGTACACGGATGCTGCTGTTCAGCGGAATGTACATAGAGGCTGTTGTTTGACAAAATGTACACGGGAGCTGCTGTTCAACACAATGTACACGGGGGATGCTGTTCAGCGCAAGGTACACAGAGGCTGCTGTTCAGCACAATGTACTTGGGAGCTGCTGTTCGACACAATGTACATGGTGGCTGATGATCGACACAATGTACACGGAGGCTGCTGTTAAACACAAAGTACATGGAGGATGATGTTCGACACAATGTACACGGGAGCTGCTGTTCAGCACAAGGTACATGGGAGCTGCTGTTCGAAACAATCTACATGGAGGCTGCTGTTCAGCACAATGTACACGATAGCTGCTGTTCAGCAGAATGTACACGGTCACTGCTGTTCTGCACAATGTACACTGGGGCTGCTGGTCATCACAATGAACATGGAGGCTGCTGTTCACCACAATGTGCATGGAGGTTGCTGTTCGACACAATGTACATGGGGGAAGCTGTTCGACACAATGTACACGGAGGCTGCTGTTCGACACAATGTACACGGAGGCTGCTGTTCGACACAATGTACACGGAGGCTGCTGTTCGACACAATGTACACGGAGGCTGCTGTTCGACACAATGTACATGGGGGCTGCTGTTCAACACATTGTACACGACGGCTGCTATTCAGCACAATGTACATGGATGCTGCTGTTCAGCGGAATGTACATGGAGGCTGTTGTTTGACACAATGTACACGTGAGTTGCTGTTCGACACAATGTACATGGAGGCTGCTGTTAGACATAATGTACAAACGAGCTGCTGTTTGACACAATGTTCACAGAGGCTGCTGTTCAACACAATGTACACGGGGGCTGCTGTTCAGCACAATGTACACGGAGGCTGCTGTTCGAAACAATCTACATGGAGGCAGCTGTTCAGCACAATGTACACGGGAGGGCTGTTCAACACAATGTACACGGGGACTGCCGTTCAGCACAATGTACACAACGGCTGCTATTCAGCATAATGTACATGGGAGCCGCTGTTCGACACAATGTACATGGTGGCTGATGTTCAGCACAATGTACACGGGGGCTGCTGTCCAGCGTAATGTACACGGGAGCTGCTGTTCAGCACAATGTACACGGGGGCTGCTGTTCAGCACAATGTACACGGGAGCTGCCGTTCAGCACAATGTACATGGAGGCTGCTGTTCGCCATAATGTACATGGGGGCTGATGATCGACATAATGTACATGGAGGCTGCTGTTCAGCACAAAGTACATGGAGGCTGCTGTTCGCCACAATGTACATGGGGGCTCCTGTTCGACATAATGTACACGGAGGCTGCTGTTCGCCACAATGTACATGGAGGCTGCTGTTCACCACAATGTACATGGAGGCTGCTGTTCAACACAATGTACACGTGAGCTGCTGTTTGACACAATGTACACAGGAGCTGCTGTTCAGCACAACGTACATGGGAGCTGCTGTTCGAAACAATCTACATGGAGGCTGTTGTTCGACACAATGTACACGGAGGCTGCTGTTCAGCACAATGTACACGGGGGCTGCTGTTCAGCACAATGTACACGGGAGCTGCCGTTCAGCACAATGTACACAGAGGCTGCTGTTCAGCACAATGTACATGGAGGCTGCTGTTCGACACAATGTACATGGGGGCTGCTGTTCGACACAATGTACACGGAGGCTGCTGTTCAAAACAATGTACATGGAGGCTGCTATTCAGTAGAATGTACAGTGAGGCTGCTGTTCAGCACAATGTACGGGCGAGCCGCTGTTCAACACAATGTACACGACGGCTGCTATACAGCACAATGTACACGGATGCTGCTGTTCAGCGGAATGTACATAGACGGTGTTGTTTGACAAAATGTACACGGGAGCTGCTGTTCAACACAATGTACATGAGGGATGCTGTTCAGCGCAAGGTACACAGAGGCTGCTGTTCAGCACAATGTACTTGGGAGCTGCTGTTCGACACAATGTACATGGTGGCTATGATCGACACAATGTACACGGGGGCTGCAGTTCAGCACAATGTACACGGGAGCTGCTGTTCAGCACAAGGTACATGGAGGCTGCTGTTCAGCACAATGTACACGGAGGCTGCTGTTCGACACAATGTACACGGGGGCTGCTGTTCAGCACAACGTACACGGAGCCTACTGTTCAGCATAATGTACATGGGAGCTGCTGTTCAGCACAATGTACACGGGGGCTGCTATTCGACCCAATGTACATGGGGGCTGCTGTTCAATGCAATGTAGACGGGGGCTGTTTTTTGACACAATTTACATGGGGGCTGCTGCTTAACGCAATGTACACGCGGGCTGCTGTTTGACACAATGTACACGGGGGCTGCTGTGAGGCACAATATACACGGAGGCTGCTATTCGACACAATGTACACAGGGGCTGCTGTTAGGCACAATGTACATGGGAGTTGCTGTAGGACACAATGTACACGGGAGCTGCTTTTCAGCACAATGTACATGGGGGCTGCTGTTCAACACTATGTACATGGCGACTGCTGTTCAACACAATGTACACGGGGGCTGCTGTTCAGCACAATGTACACGGGAGCTGCCGTTCAGCACAATGTACACAGAGGCTGCTGTTCAGCACAATGTACATGGAGGCTGCTGTTCGACACAATGTACATGGGGGCTGCTGTTCGACACAATGTACACGGAGGCTGCTGTTCAAAACAATGTACATGGAGGCTGCTATTCAGTAGAATGTACAGTGAGGCTGCTGTTCAGCACAATGTACGGGCGAGCCGCTGTTCAACACAATGTACACGACGGCTGCTATACAGCACAATGTACACGGATGCTGCTGTTCAGCGGAATGTACATAGACGGTGTTGTTTGACAAAATGTACACGGGAGCTGCTGTTCAACACAATGTACATGAGGGATGCTGTTCAGCGCAAGGTACACAGAGGCTGCTGTTCAGCACAATGTACTTGGGAGCTGCTGTTCGACACAATGTACATGGTGGCTATGATCGACACAATGTACACGGGGGCTGCAGTTCAGCACAATGTACACGGGAGCTGCTGTTCAGCACAAGGTACATGGAGGCTGCTGTTCAGCACAATGTACACGGAGGCTGCTGTTCGACACAATGTACACGGGGGCTGCTGTTCAGCACAACGTACACGGAGCCTACTGTTCAGCATAATGTACATGGGAGCTGCTGTTCAGCACAATGTACACGGGGGCTGCTATTCGACCCAATGTACATGGGGGCTGCTGTTCAATGCAATGTAGACGGGGGCTGTTTTTTGACACAATTTACATGGGGGCTGCTGCTTAACGCAATGTACACGCGGGCTGCTGTTTGACACAATGTACACGGGGGCTGCTGTGAGGCACAATATACACGGAGGCTGCTATTCGACACAATGTACACAGGGGCTGCTGTTAGGCACAATGTACATGGGAGTTGCTGTAGGACACAATGTACACGGGAGCTGCTTTTCAGCACAATGTACATGGGGGCTGCTGTTCAACACTATGTACATGGCGACTGCTGTTCAACACAATGTACACAGAGGCTGCTGTTCAGCGCAAGGTACACAGAGGCAGCTATTCAGCACAATGTACCCAGAGGCTGCACCTCAGCACAATGTACATGGAAGCTGCTGTTCGACACAACGTACACGGAGGCCGCTATTCAGCACAATGTACACGGGAGCTGCTATTCAGCACAATGTACACGGGGGCTGCTGTTCGGCGCAATGTACACGTTGGCTGCTGTTCGATACAATGTACACAGAGACTGTTGATCGACACAATGTACATGGGGGCTGCTGTTCGACACCACGTACACAGAGGCTGCTTTTCAGCGCAATGTACACAGAGGCTGCTGTTTCGCACTATGTACATGGGGACTGCTGTTCGACACAATGTACGTGGAGGCTGCTGTTCAGCACAATGTACACGGAGGCTGCTGTTCAGCAAAATGTACACAGAGGCTGCTGTTCGGGGCATTGTACACGTTGGCTGCTGTTCGACACAACGTACACAGAGACTGCTGTTCGACACAATGTACACGGGAGCTGCTGTTCGACACAAAGTACACGGAGGCTGCTGTTCAGCACAATGTACACGGGGGCTGCTGTTCGACACAAAGTACACGGGGGCTGCTGTTCGACACAAAGTACATGGAGGCTGCTGTCCAGGACAATGTACACAAGAGCTGCTGTTCAGCACAATGTACACGGTAACTGCTGTTCAGCACAATGTACATGGGGGCTGCTGTTCAGCACAATGTACATGGAGGCTGCATTTCAGCACAATGTACACGGTAACTGCTGTTCAGCACAATGTACATGGGGGCTGCTGTTCAGCACAATGTACATGGAGGCTGCTGTTCGGCACAACGTACACTGGGGTTGCTATTCAGCACAACATACACGGGAGGCTGCGGTTCAGCACAATGTACACAGAGACTGCTGTTCGACACAATGTACACGGGAGCTGCTGTTCGACACAACGTACACAGAGACTGCTGTTCGACACAATGTACACGGACGCTGCTGTTCAGCACAATGTACACGGACGCTGCTGTTCAGCACAATTTACACGGGGGCTGCTGTTCAGCACAATGGACACGGGAGCTGCTGTTCAGCGCAATGTACACGTTGGCTGCTGTTCTGCACAATGTACACGGGGGCTGATGTTCAGCGTAATGTACACGGAGGTGCTGTTCAGCACAATGTACACAGAGGCTGCTGTTCAGCACAATGTACACGGGGGCTGCTGTTCAGCACAATGTACACGGTAACTGCTGTTCAGCACAATGTACATGGGGGCTGCTGTTCAGCACAATGTACATGGAGGCTGCATTTCAGCACAATGTACACGGTAACTGCTGTTCAGCACAATGTACATGGGGGCTGCTGTTCAGCACAATGTACATGGAGGCTGCTGTTCGACACAACGTACACTGGGGTTGCTATTCAGCACAACATACACGGGAGGCTGCGGTTCAGCACAATGTACACAGAGACTGCTGTTCGACACAATGTACACGGGAGCTGCTGTTCGACACAATGTACACAGAGACTGCTGTTCGACACAATGTACACGGGAGCTGCTGTTCGACACAAAGTACACGGAGGCTGCTGTTCAGCACAATGTACACAGGCGCTGCTCTTCAGCACAATGTTCACAGGATCTGCTGTTCGACACAATGTATACAGAGGCTGCAGTTCAGCGTAATGTACACAGAGGCTGCTGTTCAGCATAATGTACATGGAGGCTGCTGTTCAGCACAATGTACACAGAGGCTTTTGTTCAACACAAAGTACACGGGGACAGCTGTTCAACATGAAGGACACGGGGTCTGCTGTTCGACACAATATACACAGGAGATGCTGTTTGACACAATGTACATGGAGGCTGCTGTTCAGCAGAATGTACATGGGGGCTGCCGTTCAGCGCAATGTACATGGGAGCTGCTGTTCAGCATAATGTACATGGAGGCAGCTGTTCGACACGATGTACATGGAGGCTTCTGTTCGACCCGATGTACATGGAGGCTTTTGTTCGACACGATGTACACGGGGGCTGCTGTTCAGCACAATGTACACGGGAACAGCTATTCAGCACAATGTACACGGGGGCTGCTGTTCAGCACAATGTACACGGGAGCTGCTGTTCAGCACAATGTACGCAGGAGCTGCTGTTCAGCACAATGTACATGGAGGCTGCTGCTGGGCACAATGGACACAGAGACTGCTGTTCGACACAATATACACGGAGGCTGCTGTTCGACACACTGTACACGGAGGCTGCTGTTCAGCACAATGTACACGGAAGCTGCTGTTCAGCACAATGTACACAGGAGCTGCTGTTCAGCACAATGTACACGGAGGCTGCTGCTTGGCGCAATGGACACAGAGACTGCTGTTCGACACAAAGTACATGGAGGCTGCTGTTCGACACAATGTACATGGAGGCTGCTGTTCGATACAATGTACATGGAGGCTGCTGTTCAGCACAATGCACACAGAGTCTGCTTTTCAGCGCAATGTACATGGGGACTGCTGTTCGACACAATGTACATGGAGGCTGTTGTTCAGCTCTACGTACATGGGAGCTGCCGTTCAGCACAATGCACATGGGGACTGCTGTTCGACACAATGTACATGGAGGCTGTTGTTCAGCTCTACGTACATGGGAGCTGCTGTTCAGCACAATGTACAAGGAGACTGCTGTTCAGCACAATGTACACGGGGGCTGCTATTCAGCACAATGTACACGGAGGCTGCTGTTCGGCGCATTGTTCACAAATACTGCTGTTCGACACAATGTACACGGGAGCTCCTGTTCGACACAAAGTACACGGAGGCTGCTGTTAAGCACAATGTACACAGATGCTGCTGTCCAGCACAATGTACACGGGAGCTGCTGTTCAGCACAATGTACACGGGGGCTGCTGTTCAGCACAATGTACACAGATGCTGCTGTCCAGCACAAAGTACACGGGACCTGCTGTTCAGCACAATGTACACGGGAGCTGCTGTTCAGCACAATGTACACGGGGGCTGCTATTCAGCACAATGTACACGGGAGCTGCTGTTCAGCACAATGTACACGGGGGCTGCTATTCAGCACAATGTACACGGGGGCTGCTGTTCAGCACAATGTACACGGGGGCTGCTGTTCTGCACAATGTACACGGAGGCTGCTTTTCAGCTCAATGTACACGGGATCTGCTGTTCAGCACAATGTACACGGGGGCTGCTGTTCAGCACAATGTACACGGGGGCTGCTGTTCAGCATAATGTACACAGAGGCTGCTGTTCAGCACAATGTACACGGG
This sequence comes from Carcharodon carcharias, assembly GCF_017639515.1. Taxonomy (NCBI): domain Eukaryota; kingdom Metazoa; phylum Chordata; class Chondrichthyes; order Lamniformes; family Lamnidae; genus Carcharodon; species Carcharodon carcharias. Next base: position 18,721,411 of record NC_054483.1, on the reverse strand, counting down.
GGCTGCTGTTCAGCGCAATGCACATGGGAGCCACTATTTGACACAATGTACACGGGGGCTGCTGTTCAGCACAATGTACATGGGAGCTGCTGTTCAGCACAATGTACATGGGGGCTGCTATTCAGCACAATGTACACAGGGTCTGCTGTTTGACACAATGTACACGGGAGCTGCTGTTCGACACAAAGTACACGGAGGCTGCAGTTCAGCACAATGTACATGGAGGCTGCTGTTCAGCACAATGTACATGGAGGCTGCTGTCCAGCACAAAGTACACGGGAGCTGCTGTTCAGCACAATGTACATGGAGGCTGCTGTTCAGCGCAAAGTACAATGAGGTTGCTGTTCAGCACAATGTACACAGGGGCTGCTGTTCGACAGAATGTACACGGGAGCAGCTGTTCAGCACAATGTACATGGGGGCTGCTGTTCAGCACATGTACATGGGAGCTGCTGCTCAGCAGAATGTACACGGGAGCTGCCGTTCAGCACAATGTACACGGAGGCTGCTATTCGACCTAAAGTACATGGGGGCTGCTGTTCAACGCAATGTACACGGGGGCTGTTGTTTGACACAATGTACAAGGGGGCTGCTGTTAGGCACAATATACATGGAGGCTGCTATTCGACACAATGTACATGGGAGTTGCTGTAGGACACAATGTACACGGGAGCTGCTTTTCAGCACAATGTACACGGAGGCTGCTGTTCAGCACAATGTACACGGGGGCTGCTGTTCGACACAATGTACACGGGGGCTGCTGTTCAGCATAATGTACATGGGAGCTGCTGTTTAGCCCAATGTACATGGCGGCTTCTGTTCGACACGATGTACACGGAGGCTTTTGTTCGACACGATGTACACGGGGGCTGCTGTTCAGCACAATGTACATGGGAACAGCTGTTCAGCACAATGTACACGGGAACAGCTGTTCAGCACAATGTACACGGGGGCTGCTGTTCGACACAATGTACACGGGGGCTGCTGTTCAGCACAATGTACCTGGAGCTGCTGTTCAGCACAATGTACATGGAGGATGCTGTTCAGCACAATGTACATGGAGGATGCTGTTCAACACAATGTACATGGAGGATGCTGTTCAGCACAATGTACATGGAGGATGCTGTTCAGCACAATGTACCTGGATGACGCTGTTCAGCACACTGTACACAGAGGCTGCTGCTCGGCGCAATAGACACAGAGACTGCTGTTCGACACAATGTACACGGGACCTGCTGTTCGACACAATGTACATGGAGGTTGCTGTTCGACACAATGTACATGGAGGCTGCTGTTCGACACACTGTACACGAAGGCTGCTGTTCAGAACAATGCACAAAGAGGCTGCTTTTCAGCGCAAGGTACAGAGAGGCTGCTGTTCAGCACAATGTACATGGGTGCCGCTGTTTGACACAATGTACATGGTGGCTGATGATCGACACAATGTACATGGAGGCTGCTGTTCGACACAATGTACATGGTGGCTGATGATCGACACAATGTACATGGAGGCTGCTGTTCAACACAATGTACACAGAGGCTGCTGTTCGACACAATGTACACAGAGGCTGCTGTTCAACACAATGTACACAGAGGCTGCTGTTCGACACAATGTACACAGAGGCTGCTGTTCGACACAATCTATACGGAGGCTGCTATTTGATACAATGTACACGGGGGCTGCTGTTCAGCAGAATGTACACGGGTGCTGCTGTTTGACACAATTTACTCGGGAGATGCTCTTCGACACAATGTACACGAAGGCTGCTATTCAGCACAATGTACACGGACGCTGCTGTTCAACACAATGTACATGGTGGCTGCTGTTCGACACAATGTACATGGGAGCTGCTGTTCAGCACAATGTACATGGGAGCTGCTGTTCAACACAATGTATACAGAGGCTGGTGTTCCACACGATGTACGTGGAGGCTGGTGTTGAACGCAATGTACATGGAGGCTGCTGTTGGACACAATGTACATGGAGGCTGCTGTTCAGCACAATGTACACGGAGGCTGCTGTTCAGCACAATGTACACGGGAGCTGCTGTTCAGCACAATGTACATGGACGCTGCTGTTCGACATAATGTACATGGGGGCTGCTGTTCAGCAAAATGTACACGGGAGCTGCTGTTCAACACAATGTACACGGGGATGTTGCTGTTCAGCACAATGTACATGGGGGCTGCTGTTCAGCGCAATGTACATGGGGGCTGTTGTTTGACACAATGTACACGGGGGCTGCTGTTAGGCACGTTGTACATGGGAGTTGCTGTAGGACACAATGTACACGGGAACAGCTTTTCAGCACAATGTACACGGGGGCTGCTGTTCGACACAATGTACACGGGGGCTGCTGTTCAGCACAATGTACATGGGGGCTGCTGTTCAGCACAATGTACACGGGGGCTGCTGTTCAGCACAATACACACGGAGGCTGCTGTTCAACACAATGTACACGGAGGCTGCTGTTCAGCGCAATGTACACGCAGGCTGCTCTTCAGCACAATGTACATGGAAGCTGCTGTTCGACACAATGTACATGGAGGCTGCTGTTCAACACTATGTACATGGGGACTGCTGTTCAACACAATGTACACAGGTGCTGCTGTTCAGCACAATGTACACGGAGGCTGCTGTTCAGCACAATATACATGGAGGATGCTGTTCAGCACAATGTACACAGGGGCTGCTGTTCAGCACAATGTACACAGGGGCTGCTGTTCAGCACAATGTACACAGGGGCTGCTGTTCAACACAATGTACAGGGTAGCTCCTGTTCAGCGCAATGTATACGGCGATGCTGTTCAGCACAATGTACACGGGAGCTGCTGTTCAGCAAAATGTACACGGGTGCTGCTGTTCAGCACAATGTACACGGGAGCTGCTGTTCAGCACAATGTACACAGGAGATGCTGTTCAGCACAATGTACATGGCGGCTGCTGTTCAGCACAATGTACATGGGAGATGCTGTTCAGCACAATGTACATGGCGGCTGCTGTTCAGCACAATGTACACGAGAACTGCTGTTCAGCACAATGTACATGGAGGCTGCTGTTCAGCACAATGTACATGGAGGCTGCTGTTCAGCACAATGTACACGGGGGCTGCTGTTCAGCACAATGTACATGGAGGCTGCTGTTCAGCACAAAGTACATGGGAGTTGCTTTTCAGCACAATGTACACGGGGGATGCTGTTCAGCACAATTTACATGGGAGTTGCTGTTCAGCACAATGTACATGGAAGCTGCTATTCGACCCAATGTACATGGGGGCTGCTGTTCAACCCAATGTACACGGGGGCTGTTGTTTGACACAATGTACATGGGAGCTGCTGTTCAGCATAAAGTACACAGAGGCTGCTGTTCAGCACAATGTATACGGGGGCTGCTGTTCAGCACAATGTACATGGGATTTGCTGTTCAGCACAATATACACGGAGGCTGCTATTCGACCCAATGTACATGGGGGCTGCTGGTCAGCACAATGTACATGGGAGTTGCTTTTCAGCACAATGTACACGGGGGATGCTGTTCAGCACAATTTACATGGGAGTTGCTGTTCAGCACAATGTACATGGAAGCTGCTATTCGACCCAATGTACATGGGGGCTGCTGTTCAACCCAATGTACACGGGGGCTGTTGTTTGACACAATGTACATGGGAGCTGCTGTTCAGCATAAAGTACACAGAGGCTGCTGTTCAGCACAATGTATACGGGGGCTGCTGTTCAGCACAATGTACATGGGATTTGCTATTCAGCACAATGTACACGGAGGCTGCTGTTCGACACAATGTACACGGGGGCTGCTGTTCAGCACAATGTACACGGAGCCTACTGTTCAGCATAATGTACATGGGAGCTGCTGTTCAGCACAATGTACACGGGGGCTGCTATTCGACCCAATGTACATGGGGGCTGCTGTTCAATGCAATGTAGACGGGGGCTGTTTTTTGACACAATTTACATGGGGGCTGCTGCTTAACGCAATGTACACGCGGGCTGCTGTTTGACACAATGTACACAGGGGCTGCTGTGAGGCACAATATACACGGAGGCTGCTATTCGACACAATGTACATGGGGGCTGCTGCTCAACGCAACATACACGCGGGCTGCTGTTCGACACAATGTACACAGGGGCTGCTGTTAGGCACAATGTACATGGGAGTTGCTGTAGGACACAATGTACACGGGAGCTGCTTTTCAGCACAATGTACATGGGGGCTGCTGTTCAACACTATGTACATGGCGACTGCTGTTCAACACAATGTACACAGAGGCTGCTGTTCAGCGCAAGGTACACAGAGGCAGCTATTCAGCACAATGTACCCAGAGGCTGCACCTCAGCACAATGTACATGGAAGCTGCTGTTCGACACAACGTACACGGAGGCCGCTATTCAGCACAATGTACACGGGAGCTGCTATTCAGCACAATGTACACGGGGGCTGCTGTTCGGCGCAATGTACACGTTGGCTGCTGTTCGATACAATGTACACAGAGACTGTTGATCGACACAATGTACATGGGGGCTGCTGTTCGACACCACGTACACAGAGGCTGCTTTTCAGCGCAATGTACACAGAGGCTGCTGTTTCGCACTATGTACATGGGGACTGCTGTTCGACACAATGTACGTGGAGGCTGCTGTTCAGCACAATGTACACGGAGGCTGCTGTTCAGCAAAATGTACACAGAGGCTGCTGTTCGGGGCATTGTACACGTTGGCTGCTGTTCGACACAACGTACACAGAGACCGCTGTTCGACACAATGTACACGGGAGCTGCTGTTCGACACAAAGTACATGGAGGCTGCTGTTCAGCACAATGTACACGGGGGCTGCTGTTCGACACAAAGTACACGGGGGCTGCTGTTCGACACAAAGTACACGGAGGCTGCTGTCCAGGACAATGTACACAAGAGCTGCTGTTCAGCACAATTTACACGGGGGCTGCTGTTCAGCACAATGGACACGGGAGCTGCTGTTCAGCGCAATGTACACGTTGGCTGCTGTTCTGCACAATGTACACGGGGGCTGATGTTCAGCGTAATGTACACGGAGGTGCTGTTCAGCACAATGTACACAGAGGCTGCTGTTCAGCACAATGTACACGGGGGCTGCTGTTCAGCACAATGTACACGGTAACTGCTGTTCAGCACAATGTACATGGGGGCTGCTGTTCAGCACAATGTACATGGAGGCTGCATTTCAGCACAATGTACACGGTAACTGCTGTTCAGCACAATGTACATGGGGGCTGCTGTTCAGCACAATGTACATGGAGGCTGCTGTTCGGCACAACGTACACTGGGGTTGCTATTCAGCACAACATACACGGGAGGCTGCGGTTCAGCACAATGTACACAGAGACTGCTGTTCGACACAATGTACACGGGAGCTGCTGTTCGACACAACGTACACAGAGACTGCTGTTCGACACAATGTACACGGACGCTGCTGTTCAGCACAATGTACACGGACGCTGCTGTTCAGCACAATTTACACGGGGGCTGCTGTTCAGCACAATGGACACGGGAGCTGCTGTTCAGCGCAATGTACACGTTGGCTGCTGTTCTGCACAATGTACACGGGGGCTGATGTTCAGCGTAATGTACACGGAGGTGCTGTTCAGCACAATGTACACAGAGGCTGCTGTTCAGCACAATGTACACGGGGGCTGCTGTTCAGCACAATGTACACGGTAACTGCTGTTCAGCACAATGTACATGGGGGCTGCTGTTCAGCACAATGTACATGGAGGCTGCATTTCAGCACAATGTACACGGTAACTGCTGTTCAGCACAATGTACATGGGGGCTGCTGTTCAGCACAATGTACATGGAGGCTGCTGTTCAACACAACGTACACTGGGGTTGCTATTCAGCACAACATACACGGGAGGCTGCGGTTCAGCACAATGTACACAGAGACTGCTGTTCGACACAATGTACACGGGAGCTGCTGTTCGACACAATGTACACAGAGACTGCTGTTCGACACAATGTACACGGGAGCTGCTGTTCGACACAAAGTACACGGAGGCTGCTGTTCAGCACAATGTACACAGGCGCTGCTCTTCAGCACAATGTTCACAGGATCTGCTGTTCGACACAATGTATACAGAGGCTGCAGTTCAGCGTAATGTACACAGAGGCTGCTGTTCAGCATAATGTACATGGAGGCTGCTGTTCAGCACAATGTACACAGAGGCTTTTGTTCAACACAAAGTACACGGGGACAGCTGTTCAACATGAAGGACACGGGGTCTGCTGTTCGACACAATATACACAGGAGATGCTGTTTGACACAATGTACATGGAGGCTGCTGTTCAGCAGAATGTACATGGGGGCTGCCGTTCAGCGCAATGTACATGGGAGCTGCTGTTCAGCATAATGTACATGGAGGCAGCTGTTCGACACGATGTACATGGAGGCTTCTGTTCGACCCGATGTACATGGAGGCTTTTGTTCGACACGATGTACACGGGGGCTGCTGTTCAGCACAATGTACACGGGAACAGCTATTCAGCACAATGTACACGGGGGCTGCTGTTGAGCACAATGTACACGGGAGCTGCTGTTCAGCACAATGTACGCAGGAGCTGCTGTTCAGCACAATGTACATGGAGGCTGCTGCTGGGCGCATTGGACACAGAGACTGCTGTTCGACACAATGTACACGGAGGCTGCTGTTCGACACACTGTACACGGAGGCTGCTGTTCAGCACAATGTACACGGGAACAGCTGTTCAGCACAATGTACACGGGGGCTGCTGTTCAGCACAATGTACACAGGAGCTGCTGTTCAGCACAATGTACACGGGGGCTGCTGTTCAGCACAATGTACACAGGAGCTGCTGTTCAGCACAATGTACACGGGGGCTGCTGTTCTGCACAATGTACACAGGAGCTGCTGTGCAGCACAATGTACACGGAGGCTGATGTTCGACACAATGTACCTGGAGGCTGCTGTTCAGCACAATGTACACGGAGGCTGCTGTTCGACACAATGTACCTGGAGGCTGCTGTTCAGCACAATGTACACAGGGGCTGCTTCTCAGCACAATGTACACGGGAGCTGCTGTTCAGCACAATGTACACGGGAGCTGCTGCTCAGCACAATGTACACGGGGGCTGCTGTTCAGCACAATGTACACAGGAGCTGCTGTTCAGCACAATGTACATGGGAGCTGCCGTTCAGCAAAATGTACATGGCGGCTGCTGTTCGACACGATGTACATGGAGGCTTCTGTTCGACACGATGTACACGGAGGCTTTTGTTCGACACGATGTACACGGGGGCTGCTGTTCAGCACAATGTACATGGGAACATCTGTTCAGCACAATGTACACGGGAACAGCTGTTCAGCACAATGTACACGGGGGCTGCTGTTCAGCACAATGTACATGGGAGCTGCTGTTCAGCCCAATGTACATTGCGGCTGCTGTTCGACACGATGTTCATGGAGGCTTCTGTTTGACGCGATGTACACGGAGGCTTTTGTTCAACACGATGTACACAGGGGCTGCTGTTCAGCACAATTTACATGGGAACAGCTGTTCAGCACAATGTACACGGGCGCTGCTGTTCAGCACAATGTACACGGAGGCTGCAGTTCGACACAATGTACATGGGGGCTTCTGTTCGACACGATGTACACGGAGGCTTTTGTTCGACACGATGTACACGGGTGCTGCTGTTCAGCACAATGTACACGGGAGCTGCTCTTCAGCACAATGTACACGGGGGCTGCTGTTCTGCACAATGTACACGGGAGCTGCTCTTCAGCACAATGTACATGGAGGCTGCTATTCGAACCAATGTACACGGGAGCTGCTGTTCAGCACAATGTACACGGAGGCTGCTATTCGAACCAATGTACACGGTAACTGCTTTCAGCACAATGTACACGGGAGGCTGCGGTTCAGCACAATGTACACGGAGCCCGCTATTCAGCACAATGTACACGGGCGCTGCTCTTCAGCACAATGTTCACGGAACTGCTTTTCGACACAATGTACACGGGATCTGCTGTTCGACACAATGTATACAGATGCTGCAGTTCAGCGTAATGTACACGGAGGCTGCTGTGCAGCGTAATGTACACGGAGGCTGCTATTCAGCACAATGTACACAGAGGCTTTTGTTTAACACAAAATACACGGGGACAGCTGTTCAACATGACGGACACGGGGTCTGCTGTTCGACACAATATACACGGGAGATGCTGTTCGACACAATGTACATGGAGGCTGCTGTTCAGCAGAATGTACATGGGGGCTGCTGTTCAGCACAATGTACATGGGGGCTGCTGTTCAGCACAATGTACATGGCGGCTGCTGTTCGGCACGATGTACTTGGAGGCTTCTGTTCGACACGATGTACACGGAGGCTTTTGTTTGACACGATGTACACGGGGGCTGCTGTTCAGCACAATGTACACGGGAACAGCTGTTCAGCACAATGTACACGGGGGCTGCTGTTCGACACAATGTACACGGGGGCTGCTGTTCAGCACAATGTACATGGGAGCTGCTGTTCAGCACAATGTACATGGCGGCTGCTGTTCGACACGATGTTCATGGAGGCTTCTGTTCGACACGATGTACACGGAGGCTTTTGTTCGACACGATGTACACGGGGGCTGCTGTTCAGCACAATGTACATGGGAACAGCTGTTCAGCACAATGTACACGGGGGCTGCTGTGCAGCACAATGTACACGGAGGCTGCAGTTCGACACAATGTACATGGGGGCTTTTGTTCGACACGATGTACACGGAGGCTTTTGTTCGACGCGATGTACAAGGGAACTGCTGTTCAGCACAACGTACACGGAGGCTTCTATTCGACACAATGTACACAGAGGCTGCTATTCAGCACATTGTACAGAGTAGCTGCTGTTAAGCACAATGTACACGGGGGCTGCTATTCAGCACAATGTACACAGAGGCTGCTATTCAGCACATTGAATACAGGAGCTGCTGTTAAGCACAATTTACACGGGAGCTGCTCTTCAGCACAATGTTCACGGGATCTGCTGTTCGACACAATGTACATGGAGGCTGCTGTTCGACACAATGTACATGGAGGCTGCTGTTCGACACAATGTATACAGAGGCTGCAGTTCAGCGTAATGTACACGGAGGCTGCTGTTCAGCGTAATGTACACGGAGGCTGCTGTTCAGCACAATGTACACAGAGGCTATTGTTCAACACAAAGTTCACGGGGACAGCTGTTCAACATGATGGACACGGGGTCTGCTGTTCGAAACAATATACACGGGAGATGCTGTTCGACACAATGTACATGGAGGCTGCTGTTCGACACAATGTACATGGAGGCTGCTGTTCAGCAGAATGTACATGGGGGCTGCTGTTCAGCACAATGTACATGGGAGCTGCTGTTCAGCACAATGTACACGGGGGCTGCTGTTCAGTACAATGTACACGGAGGCTGCTGTTCAGCACAATGTACACGGGAGCTGCTGTTCAGCACAACATACACGGGAGCTGCTGTTCAGCACAATGTACATGGAGGCTGCTGTTCAGCACAATGTACACGGAGGCTTCTATTCGACACAATGTACACAGAGGCTGCTATTCAGCACATTGTACACAGGAGCTGCTGTTAAGCACAATGTTCACGGAGGCTGCTCTTCAGCACAATGTACTCAAGGGCTGCTGTTAGGCACAATGTACACGGGATCTGCTGTTCAGCCTAATGTACACGGAGGCTTTTGTTCAACACAATATACACGGGGGCTGCTGTTCAACACAATGTACACGGGGGCTGCTGTTCAGCACAATGTACACAGGAGCTGCTGTTTGACACAATGTACGTGAGGGCTTCTGTTTGACACGATATACACGGAGGCTTTTGTTCGACACGATGTACACGGGAACTGCTGTTCAGCACAATGTACACGGAGGCTTCTATTCGACACAATGTACACAGAGGCTGCTATTCAGCACATTGTACACAGGAGCTGCTGTTAAGCACAATGTTCACGGAGGTTGCTGTTCAGCACAATGTACACGGAGGCTGCTGTTCAGCACAATGTACACGGAGGCTGCTGTTCAGCACAATGTACACAGGGGCTGCTGTTCAGCACAATGTACACAGGAGCTGCTGTTCAGCACAATGTACACGGAGGCTGCTGTTCAATGCAATGTACACGGGAGCTGCTGTTCGACACAATGTACACGGGAGCTGCTCTTCAGCCCAATGTACACGGAGGCTGCTGTTCAGCGCAATGTACACAGAGGCTGCTGTTCAGCACAATGTACATGGAGGCTGCTGTTCGACACAATGTACAAGGAGCTGCTGTTCAGCACAATGTACACGGAGGCTGCTGCTCGGCGCAACAGACACAGAAACTGCTGTTCGACACAATGTACATGGAAGCTGCTGTTCGACACAATGTACACGGGAGATGCTGTTCGACACAATGTACATGGAGGTTGCTGTTCGACACAATGTACATGGGGGCTGCTGTTCAGCACAATGCACACGGAGGCTGCTATTCAGCACAATGTACATGGAGGCTTCTGTTCGACACGATGTACACGGAGGCTTTTGTTCGACACGATGTACACAGAGGCTGCTATTCAGCACGTTGTACACGGGAGCTGCTGTTAAACACAATGTACACAGGAGCTGCTGTTCAGCACAATGTACACGGGGGCTGCTGGTCAGCACAATGTACACGGGGGCTGCTGTTCAGCACAACGTACACGGGAGCTGCTGTTAAACACAATGTACACAGGAGCTGCTGTTCAGCACAATGTACATGGGGGCTGCTGTTCGACACAATGTACACGGGGGCTGCTGTTCAGCACAATGTACATGGGAGCTGCTGTTTAGCCCAATGTACATGGCGGCTTCTGTTCGACACGATGTACACGGAGGCTTTTGTTCGACACGATGTACACGGGGGCTGCTGTTCAGCACATTGTACATGGGAACAGCTGTTCAGCACAATGTACACAGGAACAGCTGTTCAGCACAATGTACACGGGGGCTGCTGTTCGACACAATGTACACGGGGGCTGCTGTTCAGCACAATGTACATGGGAGCTGCTGTTCAGCCCAATGTACATGGCGGCTGCTGTTCGACACGATGTTCATGGAGGCTTCTGTTCGACACGATGTACACAGGGGCTGCTGTTCAGCACAATGTACATGGGAACAGCTGTTCAGCACAATGTACACGGGGGCTGCTGTTCAGCACAATGTACACGGAGGCTCCAGTTCGACACAATGTACATGGGGGCTTCTGTTCGACACGATATACACGGAGGCTTTTGTTCGACACGATGTACACGGGTGCTGCTGTTCAGCACAATGTACACGGGAGCTGCTCTTCAGCACAATGTACACGGGGGCTGCTGTTCTGCATAATGTACACGGGAGCTGCTGTTCAGCACAATGTACATGGAGGCTGCTATTCGAACCAATGTACACGGGAGCTGCTGTTCAGCACAATGTACACGGGGGCTGCTGTTCAGCACAATGTACACAGGAGCTGCTGTTCAGCACAATGTACACGGGGGCTGCTGTTCAGTACAATGGACACGGGGGCTGCTGTTCAGCACAATGTACACGGGGGCTGCTGTTCAGCACAATGTACACAGGAGCTGCTGTTCAGCACAATGTACAGGGAGGCTGCTGTTCAGCACAATGTACACGGGGGCTGCTGTTCAGCACAATGTACACGGAGGCTGCTGTTCAGCACAATGTACATGGAGGCTGCTGTTCGACACAATGTACATGGAGGCTGCATTTCAGCACAATGTACACGGTAACTGCTGTTCAGCACAATGTACACGGAGGCCGCTGTTCAGCACAATGTACACAGGAGCTGCTGTTCAGCACAATGTACACGGAGGCTGCTGCTCGGCGCAACGGTCACAGAGACTGCTGTTCGACACAATGTACATGGAAGCTGCTGTTCGACACAATGTACACGGGAGATGCTGTTCGACACAATGTACATGGAGGTTGCTGTTCGACACAATGTACATGGAGGCTGCTGTTCAGCACAATGCACACGGAGGCTGCTATTCAGCACAATGTACATGGAGGCTTCTGTTCGACACGATGTACACGGAGGCTTTTGTTCGACACGATGTACACAGAGGCTGCTATTCAGCACGTTGTACACGGGAGCTGCTGTTAAACACAATGTACACAGGAGCTGCTGTTCAGCACAATGTACACGGGGGCTGCTGGTCAGCACAATGTACACGGGGGCTGCTGTTCAGCACAACGTACACGGGAGCTGCTGTTAAACACAATGTACACAGGAGCTGCTGTTCAGCACAATGTACATGGGGGCTGCTGTTCTGCACAATGTACACAGGAGCTGCTGTTCAGCACAATGTACACAGGAGCTGCTGTTCAGCACAATGTACACGGGGGCTGCTGTTCAGCACAATGTACACAGGAGCTGCTGTTCAGCACAATGTACACGGGGGCTGCTGTTCAGTACAATGGACACGGGGGCTGCTGTTCAGCACAATGTACACGGGGGCTGCTGTTCAGCACAATGTACACAGGAGCTGCTGTTCAGCACAATGTACACGGAGGCTGCTGTTCAGCACAATGTACACGGAGGCTGCTGTTCAGCACAATGTACACGGGGGCTGCTGTTCAGCACAATGTACACAGGAGCTGCTGTTCAGCACAATGTACACGGGGGCTGCTGTTCAGCACAATGTACACAGGAGCTGCTGTTCAGCACAATGTACACGGGAGCTGCTGTTCTGCACAATGTACACAGGAGCTGCTGTGCAGCACAATGTACACGGAGGCTGATGTTCGACACAATGTACCTGGAGGCTGCTGTTCAGCACAATGTACACAGGAGCTGCTTCTCAGCACAATGTACACGGGAGCTGCTGTTCAGCACAATGTACACGGGAGCTGCTGCTCAGCACAATGTACACGGGGGCTGCTGTTCAGCACAATGTACACAGGAGCTGCTGTTCAGCACAATGTACATGGGAGCTGCCGTTCAGCAAAATGTACATGGCGGCTGCTGTTCGACACGATGTACATGGAGGCTTCTGTTCGACACGATGTACACGGAGGCTTTTGTTCGACACGATGTACACGGGGGCTGCTGTTCAGCACAATGTACATGGGAACATCTGTTCAGCACAATATACACGGGAACAGCTGTTCAGCACAATGTACACGGGGGCTGCTGTTCAGCACAATGTACATGGGAGCTGCTGTTCAGCCCAATGTACATTGCGGCTGCTGTTCGACACGATGTTCATGGAGGCTTCTGTTTGACGCGATGTACACGGAGGCTTTTGTTCAACACGATGTACACAGGGGCTGCTGTTCAGCACAATGTACATGGGAACAGCTGTTCAGCACAATGTACACGGGCGCTGCTGTTCAGCACAATGTACACGGAGGCTGCAGTTCGACACAATGTACATGGGGGCTTCTGTTCGACACGATGTACACGGAGGCTTTTGTTCGACACGATGTACACGGGTGCTGCTATTCAGCACAATGTACACGGGAGCTGCTCTTCAGCACAATGTACACGGGGGCTGCTGTTCTGCACAATGTACACGGGAGCTGCTCTTCAGCACAATGTACACGGAGGCTGCTATTCGAACCAATGTACACGGGAGCTGCTGTTCAGCACAATGTACACGGAGGCTGCTATTCGAACCAATGTACACGGTAACTGCTTTCAGCACAATGTACACGGGAGGCTGCGGTTCAGCACAATGTACACGGAGCCCGCTATTCAGCACAATGTACACGGGCGCTGCTCTTCAGCACAATGTTCACGGGATCTGCTTTTCGACACAATGTACACGGGATCTGCTGTTCGACACAATGTATACAGATGCTGCAGTTCAGCGTAATGTACACGGAGGCTGCTGTGCAGCGTAATGTACACGGAGGCTGCTATTCAGCACAATGTACACAGAGGCTTTTGTTTAACACAAAATACACGGGGACAGCTGTTCAACATGACGGACACGGGGTCTGCTGTTCGACACAATATACACGGGAGATGCTGTTCGACACAATGTACATGGGGGCTGCTGTTCAGCACAATGTACATGGGGGCTGCTGTTCAGCACAATGTACATGGCGGCTGCTGTTCGGCACGATGTACTTGGAGGCTTCTGTTCGACACGATGTACACGGAGGCTTTTGTTTGACACGATGTACACGGGGGCTGCTGTTCAGCACAATGTACACGGGAACAGCTGTTCAGCACAATGTACACGGGGGCTGCTGTTCAGCACAATGTACACGGTGGCTGCTGTTCAGCACAATGTACACAGGAGCTGCTGTTCAGCACAATGTACACGGGGGCTGCTGTTCTGCACAATGTACACAGGAGCTGCTGTGCAGCACAATGTACACGGAGGCTGATGTTCGACACAATGTACCTGGAGGCTGCTGTTCAGCACAATGTACACGGAGGCTGCTGTTCGACACGATGTACCTGGAGGCTGCTGTTCAGCACAATGTACACAGGGGCTGCTTCTCAGCACAATGTACACGGGAGCTGCTGTTCAGCACAATGTACACGGGAGCTGCTGCTCAGCACAATGTACACGGGGGCTGCTGTTCAGCACAATGTACACAGGAGCTGCTGTTCAGCACAATGTACATGGGAGCTGCTGTTCAGCAAAATGTACATGGCGGCTGCTGTTCGACACGATGTACATGGAGGCTTCTGTTCGACACGATGTACACGGAGGCTTTTGTTCGACACGATGTACACGGGGGCTGCTGTTCAGCACAATGTACATGGGAACATCTGTTCAGCACAATGTACACGGGAACAGCTGTTCAGCACAATGTACACGGGGGCTGCTGTTCAGCACAATGTACATGGGAGCTGCTGTTCAGCCCAATGTACATTGCGGCTGCTGTTCGACACGATGTTCATGGAGGCTTCTGTTTGACGCGATGTACACGGAGGCTTTTGTTCAACACGATGTACACAGGGGCTGCTGTTCAGCACAATGTACATGGGAACAGCTGTTCAGCACAATGTACACGGGCGCTGCTGTTCAGCACAATGTACACGGAGGCTGCAGTTCGACACAATGTACATGGGGGCTTCTGTTCGACACGATGTACACGGAGGCTTTTGTTCGACACGATGTACACGGGTGCTGCTGTTCAGCACAATGTACACGGGAGCTGCTCTTCAGCACAATGTACACGGGGGCTGCTGTTCTGCACAATGTACACGGGAGCTGCTCTTCAGCACAATGTACACGGAGGCTGCTATTCGAACCAATGTACACGGGAGCTGCTGTTCAGCACAATGTACACGGAGGCTGCTATTCGAACCAATGTACACGGTAACTGCTTTCAGCACAATGTACACGGGAGGCTGCGGTTCAGCACAATGTACACGGAGCCCGCTATTCAGCACAATGTACACGGGCGCTGCTCTTCAGCACAATGTTCATGGGATCTGCTTTTCGACACAATGTACACGGGATCTGCTGTTCGACACAATGTATACAGATGCTGCAGTTCAGCGTAATGTACACGGAGGCTGCTGTGCAGCGTAATGTACACGGAGGCTGCTATTCAGCACAATGTACACAGAGGCTTTTGTTTAACACAAAATACACGGGGACAGCTGTTCAACATGACGGACACGGGGTCTGCTGTTCGACACAATATACACGGGAGATGCTGTTCGACACAATGTACATGGAGGCTGCTGTTCAGCAGAATGGACATGGGGGCTGCTGTTCAGCACAATGTACACAGGAGCTGCTGTTCAGCACAATGTACACGGGGGCTGCTGTTCAGCACAATGTACACAGGAGCTGCTGTTCAGCACAATGTACACGGGGGCTGCTGTTCTGCACAATGTACACAGGAGCTGCTGTGCAGCACAATGTACACGGAGGCTGATGTTCGACACAATGTACCTGGAGGCTGCTGTTCAGCACAATGTACACGGAGGCTGCTGTTCGACACAATGTACCTGGAGGCTGCTGTTCAGCACAATGTACACAGGGGCTGCTGCTCAGCACAATGTACACGGGAGCTGCTGTTCAGCACAATGTACACGGGAGCTGCTGCTCAGCACAATGTACACGGGAGCTGCTGTTCAGCACAATGTACATGGAGGCTGCTGTTCGACACAATGTACTTGGAGGCTGCTATTCATCACAATGTACACGGAGGCTGCTGTTCGGCGCAATATACATGGAGGCTGCTGTTCAACACAAAGTACACAGTGGCTGCTTTTCAGCGCAATGTACACAGGAGCTGCTGTTCAGCACAATGTTCACGGGGGCTGCTATTCAGCACAATGTACACGGAGGCTGCTGTTCGGCGCATTGTACATGGGAGCTGCTGTTCGACACAATGTACACAGAGACTGCTGTTCGACACAAAGTACACGGAGGCTGCTGTTCAGCACAATGTACACGGGAGCTGCTGTTCAGCACAATGTACATGGGAGCTGCTCTTCAGCACAATGTACACGGGGGCTGCTGTTCTGCACAATGTACACGGGAGCTGCTCTTCAGCACAATGTACACGGAGGCTGCTGTTCTGCACAATGTACACGGAGGCTGCTGTTCAGCACAATGTACACGGAGGCTGCTTTTCAGCACAATTTACACGGGGGCTGCTGTTCAGCACAATGTAGACAGGAGCTGCTGTTCAGCACAATGTACACGGGGGCTGCTGTTCAGCACAATGTACACGGGGGCTGCAGTTCAGCACAATGTACACAGGAGACGCTGTTCAGCACAATGTACACGGGGGCTGCTGTTCTGCACAATGTACACAGGAGCTGCTGTTCAGCACAATGTACACAGAGGCTGATGTTCGACACAATGTACCTGGCGGCTGCTGTTCAGCACAATGTACACAGGGGCTGCTGCTCAGCACAATGTACACGGGAGCTGCTGTTCAGCACATGTACACGGAGGCTGCTGTTCGACACAATGTACATGGAGGCTGCTTTTCATCACAATGTACACGGAGGCTGCTGTTCAGCACAATGTACACGGAGGCTGCGGTTCGGCGCAATGTACATGGAGGCTGCTGTTCAACACAAAGTACACAGAGGCTGCTTTTCAGCGCAATGTACACAGAGGCTGCTGTTCGAAACAATGTACATTGAGGCTGTTGTTCAGCACTACGTACGTGGGAGCTGCTGTTCAGCACAATGTACACGGGGTCTGCTATTCAGCACAATGTACACGGAGGCTGCTGTTCGGCGCATTGTACACGGGAGCTGCTGTTCGACACAATGTAAACGGGAGCTGCTGTTCGACACAAAGTACACGGAGGCTGCTGTTCAGCACAATGTAAACAGAGGCTGCTGTTCGACACAATGTACACGGGAGCTGCTGTTCGACACAAAGTACACGGGTGCTGCTGTTCAGCACAATGTATACGGGAGCTGCTCTTCAGCACAATGTACACGGGGGCTGCTGTTCTGCACAATGTACACGGAGGCTGCTATTCGAACCAATGTACACGGGAGCTGCTGTTCAGCACAATGTACACGGAGGCTGCTACTCGAACCAATGTACACGGTAACTGCTTTCAGCACAATGTACACGGAGGCCGCAGTTCAGCACAATGTACACGGGGGCTGCTGTTCAGCACAATGTACATGGAGGCTGCTGTTTAGCACAATGTACACGGGGGCTGCTGTTCAGCACAATGTACATTGAGGCTGCTGTTCAGCACAATGTACATGGAGGCTGCGGTTCAGCACAATGTGCACGGGAGTCTGCTGTTCGACACAATGTACACGGAGGCCGCTATTCAGCACAATGTACACAGGAGCTGCTCTTCAGAACAATGTACACGGGATCTGCTGTTCGACACAATGTATACAGAGGCTGCAGTTCAGCATAATGTAAACAGGTGCTGCCATTCAGCACAATGTACACGGAGGCTGCTGTTCAGCACAATGTACATGGGGACTGCTGTTCAACACAATGTACCCGGAGGCTGCTCTTCAGCACAATGTACACGGGGACTGCTGTTCAACACAATGTACACGGAGGCTGCTGTTCGACACAATGTACACGGAGGCCGCTATTCAGCACAATGTACACGGGAGCTGCTCTTCAGCACAATGTTAACGGGGGCTGCTGTTCAGCGCATTGTACACGGGAGCTGCTGTTCGACACAACGTACACGGGATCTACTGTTCGACACAATGTACACGGGATCTGCTGTTCGACACAATGTACACGGGATCTGCTGTTCAACACAATGTACACGGGGGCTGCTTTTCGACACAATGTACACAGGTGACGCTGTTCGACACAATGTACATGGAGACTGCTGTTCAGCACAATGTACACGGAGGCTGCTGTTCAGCACAATGTACATGGAGGCTTCTGTTCGACACGATGTACACGGAGGCTTTTGTTCGACACGATGTACACAGAGGCTGCTATTCAGCACGTTGTACACGGGAGCTGCTGTTAAGCACAATGTTCACGGAGGCTGCTGTTAGGCACAATGTACACGGGCGCTGCTCTTCAACACAATGTACATGGGGGCTGCTGTTCAACACTGTGTACATGGGGGCTGCTGTTCAGCACAATGTCCATAGGACCTGCTGTTCAGCACAATGTACACGGAGGCTGCTATTCAGCACAAGGTACACAGAGGCTGCTGTTCAGCGCAATGTACATGGAGGCTGCTGTTCGACACAATGTACACAGAGGCTGCTGATCGACACAGTGCACACGGAGGCTGCTGTTCAGCACAATGTACACGGGGGCTGCTGTTCGACACAATGTACACGGGAGCAGCTGTTCAGCACAATGTACACGGGGGCTGCTGTTCGACACAATGTACACGGGAGCAGCTGTTCAGCACAATTTACACGGGGGCTGCTGTTCAGCACAATGTACATGGGATCTGCTGTTCAGCACAACGTACACGGAGGCTGCTGTTCGAAACAATGTACACGGGAGCTGCTGTTCGACACAATGTACACGGGGGCTGCTGTTCGACACAATGTACACGGGTGATGCTGTTCGACACATTGTACATGGAGGCTGCTGTTCAGCACATTGTACACGGAGGCTGCTGTTCAGCACAATGTACATGGAGGCTTCTGTTCGACACGATGTACACAGAGGCTTTTGTTCGACACGATGTACACAGAGGATGCTATTCAGCACGTTGTACACGGGAGCTGCTGTTAAGCACAATGTTCACGGAGGCTGCTGTTAGGCACAATGTACACGGGCGCTGCTCTTCAACACAATGTACATGGGGGCTGCTGTTCAACACTATGTACATGGGGGCTGCTGTTCAGCACAATGTCCATAGGACCTGCTGTTCAGCAAAATGTACACGGAGGCTGCTGTTCAGCGCAATGTACACGGAGGCTGCTGTTCGACACAATGTACACGGGGGCTGCTGTTCGACACAATGTACACGGGGGCTGCTGTTCGACACAATGTACACAGGGGATGCTGTGAGGCACAATGTACATGGGAGTTGCTGTAGGACACAATGTATACGGGGGCTGCTTTTCAGCACAATGTACATGGCGGCTGCTGTTCAACACTGTGTACATGGGGACTGCTGTTCAGCACAATGTACACGGGGGCTGCTGTTCAGCTCAATGTACATGGCGGCTGCTGTTCGACACATTGTACACAGGGGTTGCTATTCAGCACAATGTGCACGGAGGTCTGCTGTTCGACACAATGTACACGGAGGCCGCTATTCAGCACAATGTACACAGGAGCTGCTCTTCAGAACAATGTACACGGGATCTGCTGTTCGACACAATGTATACAGAGGCTGCAGTTCAGCATAATGTAAACAGGTGCTGCCATTCAGCACAATGTACACGGAGGCTGCTGTTCAGCACAATGTACATGGGGACTGCTGTTCAACACAATGTACCCGGAGGCTGCTCTTCAGCACAATGTACACGGGGACTGCTGTTCAACACAATGTACACGGAGGCTGCTGTTCGACACAATGTACACGGAGGCCGCTATTCAGCGCAATGTACACGGGAGCTGCTCTTCAGCACAATGTTAACGGGGGCTGCTGTTCAGCGCATTGTACACGGGAGCTGCTGTTCGACACAACGTACACGGGATCTACTGTTCGACACAATGTACACGGGATCTGCTGTTCGACACAATGTACACGGGATCTGCTGTTCAACACAATGTACACGGGGGCTGCTTTTCGACACAATGTACACAGGTGACGCTGTTCGACACAATGTACATGGAGACGGCTGTTCAGCACAATGTACACGGAGGCTGCTGTTCAGCACAATGTACATGGAGGCTTCTGTTCGACACGATGTACACGGAGGGTTTTGTTCGACACGATGTACACAGAGGCTGCTATTCAGCACGTTGTACACGGGAGCTGCTGTTAAGCACAATGTACACGGGCGCTGCTCTTCAACACAATGTACATGGGGGCTGCTGTTCAACACTGTGTACATGGGGGCCGCTGTTCAGCACAATGTCCATAGGACCTGCTGTTCAGCACAATGTACACGGAGGCTGCTATTCAGCACAAGGTACACAGAGGCTGCTGTTCAGCGCAATGTACATGGAGGCTGCTGTTCGACACAATGTACACAGAGGCTGCTGTTCGACACAATGTACACCGGAGCAGCTGTTCAGCACAATGTACACGGAGGCTGCTGTTCGACACAATGTACACGGGAGCAGCTGTTCAGCACAATGTACACCGGAGCAGCTGTTCAGCACAATGTACACGGAGGCTGATGTTCGACACAATGTACACGGGAGCAGCTGTTCAGCACAATGTACACGGGATCTGCTGTTCAGCACAATGTACACGGGATCTGCTGTTCAACACAATGTACACGGGGGCTGCTTTTCGACACAATGTACACAGGTGACGCTGTTCGACACAATGTACATGGAGACTGCTGTTCAGCACAATGTACACGGAGGCTGCTGTTCAGCACAATGTACATGGAGGCTTCTGTTCGACACGATGTACACGGAGGCTTTTGTTCAACACGATGTACACAGAGGCTGCTATTCAGCACGTTGTACACGGGAGCTGCTGTTAAGCACAATGTACACGGGAGCTGCTGTTCAGCACAATGTACACGGAGGCTGCTGTTCGGCGCATTGTACACGGAGGCTGCTGTTCAGCACAATGTACATGGGGGCTGCTATTCAGCACAATGTACACGAAGGCTGCTGTTCGACACAATGTACACGGGAGCTGCTGTTCAGCACAATGTACACGGAGGCTGCTGTTCAGCACAATGTACACGGGGGCTGCTGTTCAGCACAATGTACACGGAGGCTGCTGTTCAGCACAATGTACACGGGGGCTGCTATTCAGCACAATGTACACGGAGGCTGCTGTTCGACACAATGTACATGGAGCTGCTGTTCAGCACAATGTACATGGAGGATGCTGTTCAGCACAATGTACACGGAGACTGCTGTTCGACACAATGTACATGGAGCCTGCTGTTTGACACAATGTACAAGGAGGATGCTGTTCAGCACAATGTACACGGAGCTGCTGTTCAGCACACTGTACACGGAGGCTGCTGCTCGGCGCAATGGACACGGGAGCTGCTGTTCAGCACAATGAACAAGGGGACGTTGCTGTTCGACACAATGTACACGGAGCTGCTGTTCAGCACAATGTACACGGGGATGTTGCTGTTCGACACAATGTACACGGAGGCTGCTGTTCAGCACAATGTTCATGGATGATGCTGTTCAGCACAATGTACACGGAGGCTGCTGTTCAGCACAATGTACACGGGGGCTGCTATTCAGCACAATGTACACGGGGGCTGCTGTTCGACACAATGTACATGGAGCTGCTGTTCAGCACAATGTACATGGAGGATGCTGTTCAGCACAATGTACATGGAGGATGCTGTTCAGCACAATGTACATGGAGGATGCTGTTCAGCACAATGTACATGGAGGATGCTGTTCAGCACAATGTACATGGATGACGCTGTTCAGCACACTGTACACAGAGGCTGCTGCTCGGTGCAATTGACACAGAGACTGCTGTTCGACACAATGTACACGGGACCTGCTGTTCGACACAATGTACATGGAGGCTGCTGTTCGACACAATGTACATGGAGGCTTCTGTTCAGCACAATGCACACAGAGTCTGCTTTTCAGCGCAATGTACACAGAGGCTGCTGTTGGATCACAATGTACACAGAGGCTGCTTTTCAGCGCAATGTACACAGAGGCAGCTGTTCAGCACAATGTACATGGGGACTGCTGTTTGACACAATGTACATGGAGGCTGTTGTTCAGCACTACGTACATGGGAGTTGCTGTTCAGCACAATGTACAAGGAGATTGCTGTTCAGCACAATGTACACGGTGGCTGCTATTCAGCACAATGTACACGGAGGCTGCTGTTCGGCGCGCATTGTACACGTTGGCTGCTGTTCAACACAACGTACACAGAGACTGCTGTTCAGCAGAATGTACACGGGGGCTGCTGTTCAGCACAATGTACACGGAGGCTGCTGTTCAGCACAATGTACACGGGAGATGCTGTTCAACACAATGTACACGGGGGCTGCTGTTCGACACAATGTACACGGGTGATGCTGTTCGACACATTGTACATGGAGGCTGCTGTTCAGCACATTGTACACGGAGGCTGCTGTTCAGCACAATGTACATGGAGGCTTCTGTTCGACACGATGTACACAGAGGCTTTTGTTCGACACGATGTACACAGAGGATGCTATTCAGCACGTTGTACACGGGAGCTGCTGTTAAGCACAATGTTCACGGAGGCTGCTGTTAGGCACAATGTACACGGGCGCTGCTCTTCAACACAATGTACATGGGGGCTGCTGTTCAACACTATGTACATGGGGGCTGCTGTTCAGCACAATGTCCATAGGACCTGCTGTTCAGCAAAATGTACACGGAGGCTGCTGTTCAGCGCAATGTACACGGAGGCTGCTGTTCAGCGCAATGTACATGGAGGCTGCTGTTCGACACAATGTACACGGGGGCTGCTGTTCGACACAATGTACACGGGGGCTGCTGTTCGACACAATGTACACAGGGGATGCTGTGAGGCACAATGTACATGGGAGTTGCTGTAGGACACAATGTATACGGGGGCTGCTTTTCAGCACAATGTACATGGCGGCTGCTGTTCAACACTGTGTACATGGGGACTGCTGTTCAGCACAATGTACACGGGGGCTGCTGTTCAGCTCAATGTACATGGCGGCTGCTGTTCGACACATTGTACACAGGGGTTGCTATTCAGCACAATGTGCACGGGAGTCTGCTGTTCGACACAATGTACACGGAGGCCGCTATTCAGCACAATGTACACAGGAGCTGCTCTTCAGAACAATGTACACGGGATCTGCTGTTCGACACAATGTATACAGAGGCTGCAGTTCAGCATAATGTAAACAGGTGCTGCCATTCAGCACAATGTACACGGAGGCTGCTGTTCAGCACAATGTACATGGGGACTGCTGTTCAACACAATGTACCCGGAGGCTGCTCTTCAGCACAATGTACACGGGGACTGCTGTTCAACACAATGTACACGGAGGCTGCTGTTCGACACAATGTACACGGAGGCCGCTATTCAGCGCAATGTACACGGGAGCTGCTCTTCAGCACAATGTTAACGGGGGCTGCTGTTCAGCGCATTGTACACGGGAGCTGCTGTTCGACACAACGTACACGGGATCTACTGTTCGACACAATGTACACGGGATCTGCTGTTCGACACAATGTACACGGGATCTGCTGTTCAACACAATGTACACGGGGGCTGCTTTTCGACACAATGTACACAGGTGACGCTGTTCGACACAATGTACATGGAGACGGCTGTTCAGCACAATGTACACGGAGGCTGCTGTTCAGCACAATGTACATGGAGGCTTCTGTTCGACACGATGTACACGGAGGGTTTTGTTCGACACGATGTACACAGAGGCTGCTATTCAGCACGTTGTACACGGGAGCTGCTGTTAAGCACAATGTACACGGGCGCTGCTCTTCAACACAATGTACATGGGGGCTGCTGTTCAACACTGTGTACATGGGGGCCGCTGTTCAGCACAATGTCCATAGGACCTGCTGTTCAGCACAATGTACACGGAGGCTGCTATTCAGCACAACGTACACAGAGGCTGCTGTTCAGCGCAATGTACATGGAGGCTGCTGTTCGACACAATGTACACAGAGGCTGCTGTTCGACACAATGTACACCGGAGCAGCTGTTCAGCACAATGTACACGGAGGCTGCTGTTCGACACAATGTACACGGGAGCAGCTGTTCAGCACAATGTACACCGGAGCAGCTGTTCAGCACAATGTACACGGAGGCTGATGTTCGACACAATGTACACGGGAGCAGCTGTTCAGCACAATGTACACAGGGGCTGCTGTTCGACACAATGTACACGGGAGCAGCTGTTCAGCACAATGTACACGGGGGCTGCTGTTCGACACAATGTACACGGGAGCAGCTGTTCAGCACAATTTACACGGGGGCTGCTGTTCAGCACAATGTACATGGGATCTGCTGTTCAGCA
Organism: Carcharodon carcharias; assembly: GCF_017639515.1. Lineage (NCBI taxonomy): Eukaryota > Metazoa > Chordata > Chondrichthyes > Lamniformes > Lamnidae > Carcharodon > Carcharodon carcharias. Next base: position 18,696,811 of record NC_054483.1, on the reverse strand, counting down.
CAACGTACACGGAGGCTGCTGTTCGAAACAATGTACACGGGAGCTGCTGTTCGACACAATGTACACAGGGGCTGCTGTGAGGCACAATGTACATGGGGACTGCTGTTCAGCACAATTTACACAGGGGTTTCTATTCAGCACAATGTACACGGGAGCTGCTGTTCAGCACAATGTACACAGGGGTTTCTATTCAGCACAATGTACACGGGAGCTGCTGTTCAGCACAATGTACACGGGAGCTGCTGTTCGACACAATGTACACAGGATCTGCTGTTCGACACAATGTATACAGAGGCTGCAGTTCTGCACAGTGTACACGGGAGCTGCTGTTCAGCACAATGTACACAGAGGCTTTTGTTCAACACGATATACACGGGGGCTGCTGTTCGACACAATGTACACAGGAGATGCTGTTCGACACAATGTACACGGAGGCTGCTGTTCAGCACAATGTACACGGGAGCTGCTGTTCAGCCCAATGTACACGGAGGCTGCTGTTCGGCGCATTGTACACGGAGGCTGCTGTTCAGCACAATGTACACAGGGGCTGCTATTCAGCACAATGTACACGGAGGCTGCTGTTCCACACAATGTACACGGGAGCTGCTGTTCAGCACAATGTACACGGAGGCTGCTGTTCAGCACAATGTACACGGGGGCTGCTGTTCAGCACAATGTACACGGAGGCTGCTGTTCAGCACAATGTACACGGGGGCTGCTATTCAGCACAATGTACACGGAGGCTGCTGTTCGACACAATGTACATGGAGCTGCTGTTCAGCACAATGTACATGGAGGATGCTGTTCAGCACAATGTACACGGAGACTGCTGTTCGACACAATGTACATGGAGGCTGCTGTTTGACACAATGTACATGGAGGATGCTGTTCAGCACAATGTACACGGAGCTGCTGTTCAGCACACTGTACACGGAGGCTGCTGCTCGGCGCAATGGACACGGGAGCTGCTGTTCAGCACAATGAACACGGGGACGTTGCTGTTCGACACAATGTACACGGAGGCTGCTGTTCAGCACAATGTTCATGGATGATGCTGTTCAGCACAATGTACACGGAGGCTGCTGCTCGGCGCAATGGACACGGGAGCTGCTGTTCAGCACAATGTACACGGGGATGTTGCTGTTCGACACAATGTACACGGAGGCTGCTGTTCAGCACAATGTTCATGGATGATGCTGTTCAGCACAATGTACACGGAGGCTGCTGTTCAGCACAATGTACACGGGGGCTGCTATTCAGCACAATGTACACGGAGGCTGCTGTTCGCCACAATGTACATGGAGCTGCTATTCAGCACAATGTACACGGAGGCTGCTGTTCGCCACAATGTACATGGAGCTGCTGTTCAGCACAATGTACATGGAGGATGCTGTTCAGCACAATGTACATGGAGGATGCTGTTCAGCACAATGTACATGGAGGATGCTGTTCAGCACAATGTACATGGAGGATGCTGTTCAGCACAATGTACATGGATGACGCTGTTCAGCACACTGTACACAGAGGCTGCTGCTCGGCGCAATAGACACAGAGACTGCTGTTCGACACAATGTACACAGGACCTGCTGTTCGACACAATGTACTTGGAGGCTGCTGTTCAGCACAATGCTCACAGAGTCTGCTTTTCAGCGCAATGTACACAGAGGCTGCTGTTGGATCACAATGTACACAGAGGCTGCTTTTCAGCGCAATGTACACAGAGGCTGCTGTTCAGCACAATATACATGGGGACTGCTGTTTGACACAATGTACATGGAGGCTGTTGTTCAGCACTACGTACATGGGAGCTGCTGTTCAGCACAATGTACAAGGAGATTGCTGTTCAGCACAATGTACACGGTGGCTGCTATTCAGCACAATGTACACGGAGGCTGCTGTTCGGCGCATTGTACACGTTGGCTGCTGTTCGACACAACGTACACAGAGACTGCTGTTCAGCAGAATGTACACGGGGGCTGCTGTTCAGCGCAATGCACATGGGAGCCACTATTTGACACAATGTACGCGGGAGCTGCTGTTCAGCACAATGAACACGGGGACGTTGCTGTTCGACACAATGTACACTGAGGCTGCTGTTCAGCACAATGTTCATGGATGCTGCTGTTCAGCACAATGTACACGGGGGCTGCTATTCAGCACAATGTACAGGGAGGCTGCTGTTCGCCACAATGTACATGGAGCTGCTGTTCAGCACAATGTACATGGAGGATGCTGTTCAGCACAATGTACATGGAGGATGCTGTTCAGCACAATGTACATGGAGGATGCTGTTCAGCACAATGTACGTGGAGGATGCTGTTCAGCACAATGTACATGGATGACGCTGTTCAGCACACTGTACACAGAGGCTGCTGCTCGGCGCAATAGACACAGAGACTGCTGTTCGACACAATGTACACAGGACCTGCTGTTCGACACAATGTACTTGGAGGCTGCTGTTCAGCACAATGCACACAGAGTCTGCTTTTCAGCGCAATGTACACAGAGGCTGCTGTTGGATCACAATGTACACAGAGGCTGCTTTTCAGCGCAATGTACACAGAGGCTGCTGTTCAGCACAATATACATGGGGACTGCTGTTTGACACAATGTACATGGAGGCTGTTGTTCAGCACTACGTACATGGGAGCTGCTGTTCAGCACAATGTACAAGGAGATTGCTGTTCAGCACAATGTACACGGTGGCTGCTATTCAGCACAATGTACACGGAGGCTGCTGTTCGGCGCATTGTACATGTTGGCTGCTGTTCGACACAACGTACACAGAGACTGCTGTTCAGCAGAATGTACACGGGGGCTGCTGTTCAGCGCAATGCACATGGGAGCCACTATTTGACACAATGTACGCGGGAGCTGCTGTTCGACACAATGTACATGGGGGCTGCATTTCAGCACAATGAACACAGGAGCTGCTGTTCAGCACAGTGTACATGGAGGCTGCTGTTCAGCACAATGTACACAGGAGCTGTTGTTCAGCACAATGTACACGGGAGCTGCTGTTCAGCACAATGTACACGGGGGCTGCTGTTCAGCACAATGTACACTGGGGCTGCTGTTCGACACAATGTACGCAGAGGCTGCTGTTCGACACAATGTACACCGGAGCAGCTGTTTAAGCACAATGTACACGGGGGCTGCTGATCAGCACAATGTACATGGGGGCTGCTGTTCGACACAATGTACACGGGAGCAGCTGTTCAGCACAATGTACACAGGGGCTGCTGTTCAGCACAATATACATGGGATCTGCTGTTCAGCACAATGTACACGGAGGCTGCTGTTCGAAACAATGTACACGGGTGCTGCTGTTCGACACAATGTACACAGGGGCTGCTGTGAGGCACAATGTACACGGGAGCTGCTGTTCAGCACAATGTACACGGAGGCTGCTGTTCAGCACAATGTACACGGGGGCTGCTGTTCAGCACAATGTACACGGAGGCTGCTGTTCAGCACAATGTACACGGGGGCTGCTATTCAGCACAATGTACACGGAGGCTGCTGTTCGACACAATGTACATGGAGCTGCTGTTCAGCACAATGTACATGGAGGATGCTGTTCAGCACAATGTATACGGAGACTGCTGTTCGACACAATGTACATGGAGGCTGCTGTTTGACACAATGTACATGGAGGATGCTGTTCAGCACAATGTACACGGAGCTGCTGTTCAGCACACTGTACACGGAGGCTGCTGCTCGGCGCAATGGACACGGGAGCTGCTGTTCAGCACAATGAACACGGGGACGTTGCTGTTCGACACAATGTACACGGAGGCTGCTGTTCAGCACAATGTTCATGGATGATGCTGTTCAGCACAATGTACACGGAGGCTGCTGCTCGGCGCAATGGACACGGGAGCTGCTGTTCAGCACAATGTACACGGGGATGTTGCTGTTCGACACAATGTACACGGAGGCTGCTGTTCAGCACAATGTTCATGGATGATGCTGTTCAGCACAATGTACACGGAGGCTGCTGTTCAGTACAATGTACACGGGGGCTGCTATTCAGCACAATGTACACGGAGGCTGCTGTTCGCCACAATGTACATGGAGCTGCTGTTCAGCACAATGTACATGGAGGATGCTGTTCAGCACAATGTACATGGAGGATGCTGTTCAGCACAATGTACATGGAGGATGCTGTTCAGCACAATGTACATGGAGGATGCTGTTCAGCACAATGTACATGGATGACGCTGTTCAGCACACTGTACACAGAGGCTGCTGCTCGGCGCAATAGACACAGAGACTGCTGTTCGACACAATGTACACAGGACCTGCTGTTCGACACAATGTACTTGGAGGCTGCTGTTCAGCACAATGCTCACAGAGTCTGCTTTTCAGCGCAATGTACACAGAGGCTGCTGTTGGATCACAATGTACACAGAGGCTGCTTTTCAGCGCAATGTACACAGAGGCTGCTGTTCAGCACAATATACATGGGGACTGCTGTTTGACACAATGTACATGGAGGCTGTTGTTCAGCACTACGTACATGGGAGCTGCTGTTCAGCACAATGTACAAGGAGATTGCTGTTCAGCACAATGTACACGGTGGCTGCTATTCAGCACAATGTACACGGAGGCTGCTGTTCGGCGCATTGTACACGTTGGCTGCTGTTCGACACAACGTACACAGAGACTGCTGTTCAGCAGAATGTACACGGGGGCTGCTGTTCAGCGCAATGCACATGGGAGCCACTATTTGACACAATGTACGCGGGAGCTGCTGTTCAGCACAATGAACACGGGGACGTTGCTGTTCGACACAATGTACACGGAGGCTGCTGTTCAGCACAATGTTCATGGATGCTGCTGTTCAGCACAATGTACACGGGGGCTGCTATTCAGCATAATGTACAGGGAGGCTGCTGTTCGCCACAATGTACATGGAGCTGCTGTTCAGCACAATGTACATGGAGGATGCTGTTCAGCACAATGTACATGGAGGATGCTGTTCAGCACGATGTACATGGAGGATGCTGTTCAGCACAATGTACATGGAGGATGCTGTTCAGCACAATGTACATGGATGACGCTGTTCAGCACACTGTACACAGAGGCTGCTGCTCGGCGCAATAGACACAGAGACTGCTGTTCGACACAATGTACACAGGACCTGCTGTTCGACACAATGTACTTGGAGGCTGCTGTTCAGCACAATGCACACAGAGTCTGCTTTTCAGCGCAATATACACAGAGGCTGCTGTTGGATCACAATGTACACAGAGGCTGCTTTTCAGCGCAATGTACACAGAGGCTGCTGTTCAGCACAATATACATGGGGACTGCTGTTTGACACAATGTACATGGAGGCTGTTGTTCAGCACTACGTACATGGGAGCTGCTGTTCAGCACAATGTACAAGGAGATTGCTGTTCAGCACAATGTACACGGTGGCTGCTATTCAGCACAATGTACACGGAGGCTGCTGTTCGGCGCATTGTACATGTTGGCTGCTGTTCGACACAACGTACACAGAGACTGCTGTTCAGCAGAATGTACACGGGGGCTGCTGTTCAGCGCAATGCACATGGGAGCCACTATTTGACACAATGTACGCGGGAGCTGCTGTTCGACACAATGTACATGGGGGCTGCATTTCAGCACAATGAACACAGGATCTGCTGTTCAGCACAGTGTACATGGAGGCTGCTGTTCAGCACAATGTACACAGGAGCTGTTGTTCAGCACAATGTACATGGGAGCTGCTGTTCAGCACAATGTACACGGGGGCTGCTGTTCAGCACAATGTACACTGGGGCTGCTGTTCGACACAATGTACGCAGAGGCTGCTGTTCGACACAATGTACACCGGAGCAGCTGTTTAAGCACAATGTACACGGGGGCTGCTGATCAGCACAATGTACATGGGGGCTGCTGTTCGACACAATGTACACGGGAGCAGCTGTTCAGCACAATGTACACAGGGGCTGCTGTTCAGCACAATATACATGGGATCTGCTGTTCAGCACAATGTACACGGAGGCTGCTGTTCGAAACAATGTACACGGGTGCTGCTGTTCGACACAATGTACACAGGGGCTGCTGTGAGGCACAATGTACACGGGAGCTGCTGTTCAGCACAATGTACACGGAGGCTGCTGTTCAGCACAATGTACACGGGGGCTGCTGTTCAGCACAATGTACACGGAGGCTGCTGTTCAGCACAATGTACACGGGGGCTGCTATTCAGCACAATGTACACGGAGGCTGCTGTTCGACACAATGTACATGGAGCTGCTGTTCAGCACAATGTACATGGAGGATGCTGTTCAGCACAATGTACACGGAGACTGCTGTTCGACACAATGTACATGGAGGCTGCTGTTTGACACAATGTACATGGAGGATGCTGTTCAGCACAATGTACACGGAGCTGCTGTTCAGCACACTGTACACGGAGGCTGCTGCTCGGCGCAATGGACACGGGAGCTGCTGTTCAGCACAATGAACACGGGGACGTTGCTGTTCGACACAATGTACACGGAGGCTGCTGTTCAGCACAATGTTCATGGATGATGCTGTTCAGCACAATGTACACGGAGGCTGCTGCTCGGCGCAATGGACACGGGAGCTGCTGTTCAGCACAATGTACACGGGGATGTTGCTGTTCGACACAATGTACACGGAGGCTGCTGTTCAGCACAATGTTCATGGATGATGCTGTTCAGCACAATGTACACGGAGGCTGCTGTTCAGCACAATGTACACGGGGGCTGCTATTCAGCACAATGTACACGGAGGCTGCTGTTCGCCACAATGTACATGGAGCTGCTGTTCAGCACAATGTACATGGAGGATGCTGTTCAGCACAATGTACATGGAGGATGCTGTTCAGCACAATGTACATGGAGGATGCTGTTCAGCACAATGTACATGGAGGATGCTGTTCAGCACAATGTACATGGATGACGCTGTTCAGCACACTGTACACAGAGGCTGCTGCTCGGCGCAATAGACACAGAGACTGCTGTTCGACACAATGTACACAGGACCTGCTGTTCGACACAATGTACTTGGAGGCTGCTGTTCAGCACAATGCTCACAGAGTCTGCTTTTCAGCGCAATGTACACAGAGGCTGCTGTTGGATCACAATGTACACAGAGGCTGCTTTTCAGCGCAATGTACACAGAGGCTGCTGTTCAGCACAATATACATGGGGACTGCTGTTTGACACAATGTACATGGAGGCTGTTGTTCAGCACTACGTACATGGGAGCTGCTGTTCAGCACAATGTACAAGGAGATTGCTGTTCAGCACAATGTACACGGTGGCTGCTATTCAGCACAATGTACACGGAGGCTGCTGTTCGGCGCATTGTACACGTTGGCTGCTGTTCGACACAACGTACACAGAGACTGCTGTTCAGCAGAATGTACACGGGGGCTGCTGTTCAGCGCAATGCACATGGGAGCCACTATTTGACACAATGTACGCGGGAGCTGCTGTTCAGCACAATGAACACGGGGACGTTGCTGTTCGACACAATGTACACGGAGGCTGCTGTTCAGCACAATGTTCATGGATGCTGCTGTTCAGCACAATGTACACGGGGGCTGCTATTCAGCACAATGTACACGGAGGCTGCTGTTCGCCACAATGTACATGGAGCTGCTGTTCAGCACAATGTACATGGAGGATGCTGTTCAGCACAATGTACATGGAGGATGCTGTTCAGCACAATGTACATGGAGGATGCTGTTCAGCACAATGTACATGGAGGATGCTGTTCAGCACAATGTACATGGATGACGCTGTTCAGCACACTGTACACAGAGGCTGCTTCTCGGCGCAATAGACACAGAGACTGCTGTTCGACACAATGTACACAGGACCTGCTGTTCGACACAATGTACTTGGAGGCTGCTGTTCAGCACAATGCACACAGAGTCTGCTTTTCAGCGCAATGTACACAGAGGCTGCTGTTGGATCACAATGTACACAGAGGCTGCTTTTCAGCGCAATGTACACAGAGGCTGCTGTTCAGCACAATATACATGGGGACTGCTGTTTGACACAATGTACATGGAGGCTGTTGTTCAGCACTATGTACATGGGAGCTGCTGTTCAGCACAATGTACAAGGAGATTGCTGTTCAGCACAATGTACACGGTGGCTGCTATTCAGCACAATGTACACGGAGGCTGCTGTTCGGCGCATTGTACATGTTGGCTGCTGTTCGACACAACGTACACAGAGACTGCTGTTCAGCAGAATGTACACGGGGGCTGCTGTTCAGCGCAATGCACATGGGAGCCACTATTTGACACAATGTACGCGGGAGCTGCTGTTCGACACAATGTACATGGGGGCTGCATTTCAGCACAATGAACACAGGAGCTGCTGTTCAGCACAGTGTACATGGAGGCTGCTGTTCAGCACAATGTACACAGGAGCTGTTGTTCAGCACAATGTACACGGGAGCTGCTGTTCAGCACAATGTACACGGGGGCTGCTGTTCAGCCCAATGTACACTGGGGCTGCTGTTCGACACAATGTACGCAGAGGCTGCTGTTCGACACAATGTACACCGGAGCAGCTGTTTAAGCACAATGTACACGGGGGCTGCTGATCAGCACAATGTACATGGGGGCTGCTGTTCGACACAATGTACACGGGAGCAGCTGTTCAGCACAATGTACACAGGGGCTGCTGTTCAGCACAATATACATGGGATCTGCTGTTCAGCACAATGTACACGGAGGCTGCTGTTCGAAACAATGTACACTGGTGCTGCTGTTCGACACAATGTACACAGGGGCTGCTGTGAGGCACAATGTACATGGGGACTGCTGTTCAGCACAATGTACATGGGGACTGCTGTTCGAAACAATGTACACGGGTGCTGCTGTTCGACACAATGTACACAGGGGCTGCTGTGAGGCACAATGTACATGGGGACTGCTGTTCAGCACAATGTACATGGGGACTGCTGTTCAGCAAAATGTACACGGGGGCTGCTGTTCAGCACAATGTACACAAGGGTTTCTATTCAGCACAATGTACACGGGAGCTGCTGTTCAGCACAATGTACACAGGGGTTTCTATTCAGCACAATGTACACGGGAGCTGCTGTTCAGCACAATATACACGGGAGCTGCTGTTCGACACAATGTACACGGAGCCCGCTATTCAGCACAATGTACACGGGGGCTGCTGTTCGACACAATGCACACGGGATCTGCCGTTCGACACAATGTATACAGAGGCTGCAGTTCTGCACAGTGTACACGGGAGCTGCTGTTCAGCACAATGTACACAGAGGCTTTTGTTCAAAACAACGTACACAGAGGCTGCTGTTCGACACAATGTACACAGGAAATGCTGTTCGAAACAATGTACACGGAGGCTGCTGTTCGGCGCATTGTAAACGGAGGCTGCTGTTCAGCACAATGTACACGGGGGTTGATATTCAGCACAATGTACACGGAGGCTGCTGTTGGACACAATGTACACGGGAGCTGCTGTTCAGCACAATGTACACGGAGGCTGCTGTTCAGCAGAATGTACACGGGGGCTGCTGTTCAGCACAATGTACATGGAGACTGCTGCTGTTCGACACAATGTACACGGGAACTGCTGTTAAGCACAATGTACATGGGGGCTGCTATTCAGCACAATGTACACGGAGGCTGCTGTTCGACACAATGTACACGGGAACTGCTGTTAAGCACAATGTACATGGGGGCTGCTATTCAGCACAATGTACATGGGAGCTGCTGTTCAGCATAATGTACACGGAGGCTGCTGTTCGGCGCATTGTACACGGAGGCTGCTGTTCAGCACCATGTACACGGAGGCTGCTGTTCAGCACAATGTACACGGGGGCTGCTATACAGCACAATGTACACGGGAGCTGCTGTTCAGCACAATGTACACAGGGGTGTCTATTGAGCACAATGTACACGGGAGCTGCTGTTCAGCACAATGTACACGGGATCTGATGTTCGACACAATGTATACAGAGGCTGCAGTTCTGCACAGTGTACACGGGAGCTGCTATTCAGCACATTGCACGCAGAGGCTTTTGTTCCACACAATGTACACGGGGGCTGCTGTTCGACACAATGTACACAGGAGATGCTGTTCGACACAATGTACACGGGAACTGCTGTTCAGCACAATGTACACGGGGGCTGCTATTCAGCACAAGGTACACGGGAGCTGCTGTTCAACACAATGTACACCGAGGCTGCTGTTCGGCGCATTGTAAACGGAGGCTGCTGTTCAGCACAATGTACACGGGGGCTGCTGTTTGACACAATGTACACGGGAGCTGCTGTTCAGCACAAAGTACACGGCGGCTGCTGTTCAGCACAATGTACACGGGAGATGCTGTTCAGCACAATGTACACAGAGGCTGCTGTTCAGCAGAATGTACACGGGTGCTGCTGTTCAGCGCAAAGCACAAGGGAGCCACTTTTTGACACAATGTACGCGGGAGCAGCTGTTCGACACAATGTACATGGGGGCTGCATTTCAGCACAATGTACACAGGAGCTGCTGTTCAGCACAGTGTACATGGAGGCTGCTGTTCAGCACAATGTACACAGGAGCTGTTGTTCAGCACAATGTACACGGGAGCTGCTGTTCAGCACAATGTACACGGGGGCTGCTGTTCAGCCCAATGTACACTGGGGCTGCTGTTCGACACAATGTACGCAGAGGCTGCTGTTCGACACAATGTACACCGGAGCAGCTGTTTAAGCACAATGTACACGGGGGCTGCTGATCAGCACAATGTACATGGGGGCTGCTGTTCGACACAATGTACACGGGAGCAGCTGTTCAGCACAATGTACACAGGGGCTGCTGTTCAGCACAATATACATGGGATCTGCTGTTCAGCACAATGTACACGGAGGCTGCTGTTCGAAACAATGTACACGGGTGCTGCTGTTCGACACAATGTACACAGGGGCTGCTGTGAGGCACAATGTACATGGGGACTGCTGTTCAGCACAATGTACATGGGGACTGCTGTTCGAAACAATGTACACGGGTGCTGCTGTTCGACACAATGTACACAGGGGCTGCTGTGAGGCACAATGTACATGGGGACTGCTGTTCAGCACAATGTACATGGGGACTGCTGTTCAGCAAAATGTACACGGGGGCTGCTGTTCAGCACAATGTACACAAGGGTTTCTATTCAGCACAATGTACACGGGAGCTGCTGTTCAGCACAATGTACACAGGGGTTTCTATTCAGCACAATGTACACGGGAGCTGCTGTTCAGCACAATATACACGGGAGCTGCTGTTCGACACAATGTACACGGAGCCCGCTATTCAGCACAATGTACACGGGGGCTGCTGTTCGACACAATGCACACGGGATCTGCCGTTCGACACAATGTATACAGAGGCTGCAGTTCTGCACAGTGTACACGGGAGCTGCTGTTCAGCACAATGTACACAGAGGCTTTTGTTCAAAACAACGTACACAGAGGCTGCTGTTCGACACAATGTACACAGGAAATGCTGTTCGAAACAATGTACACGGAGGCTGCTGTTCGGCGCATTGTAAACGGAGGCTGCTGTTCAGCACAATGTACACGGGGGTTGATATTCAGCACAATGTACACGGAGGCTGCTGTTGGACACAATGTACACGGGAGCTGCTGTTCAGCACAATGTACACGGAGGCTGCTGTTCAGCAGAATGTACACGGGGGCTGCTGTTCAGCACAATGTACATGGAGACTGCTGCTGTTCGACACAATGTACACGGGAACTGCTGTTAAGCACAATGTACATGGGGGCTGCTATTCAGCACAATGTACACGGAGGCTGCTGTTCGACACAATGTACACGGGAACTGCTGTTAAGCACAATGTACATGGGGGCTGCTATTCAGCACAATGTACATGGGAGCTGCTGTTCAGCATAATGTACACGGAGGCTGCTGTTCGGCGCATTGTACACGGAGGCTGCTGTTCAGCACCATGTACACGGAGGCTGCTGTTCAGCACAATGTACACGGGGGCTGCTATACAGCACAATGTACACGGGAGCTGCTGTTCAGCACAATGTACACAGGGGTGTCTATTGAGCACAATGTACACGGGAGCTGCTGTTCAGCACAATGTACACGGGATCTGATGTTCGACACAATGTATACAGAGGCTGCAGTTCTGCACAGTGTACACGGGAGCTGCTATTCAGCACATTGCACGCAGAGGCTTTTGTTCCACACAATGTACACGGGGGCTGCTGTTCGACACAATGTACACAGGAGCTGCTGTTCAGCACAATGTACACAGAGGCTTTTGTTCAACACAATATACACGGGGGCTGCTGTTCGACACAATGTACACAGGAGATGCTGTTCGACACAATGTACACGGGAACTGCTGTTCAGCACAATGTACACGGGGGCTGCTATTCAGCACAATGTACATGGGAGCTGCTGTTCAGCACAATGTACACGGAGGCTGCTGTTCGGCGCATTGTACACGGAGGCTGCTGTTCAGCACAATGTACATGGGGGCTGCTATTCAGCACCATGTACACGGAGGCTGCTGTTCGACAAAATGTACACGGGAGCTGCTGTTCAGCACAATGTACACGGAGGCTGCTGTTCAGCACAATGTACATGGGGGCTGCTGTTCAGCACAATGTACACGGAGGCTGCTGTTCAGCACAATGTACACGGGGGCTGCTATTCAGCACAATGTACACGGAGGCTGCTGTTCGACACAATGTACATGGAGCTGCTGTTCAGCACAATGTACATGGAGGATGCTGTTCAGCACAATGTACACGGAGACTGCTGTTCGACACAATGTACATGGAGGCTGCTGTTTGACACAATGTACATGGAGGATGCTGTTCAGCACAATGTACACGGAGCGGCTGTTCAGCACACTGTACACGGAGGCTGCTGCTCGGCGCAATGGACACAGAGACTGCTGTTCGACACAATGTACACGGGAGCTACTGTTCGACACAATGTACATGGGAGCTGCTGTTTGACACAATGTACACAAGGGTTTCTATTCACCACAATGTACACGGGAGCTGCTGTTCAGCACAATGTACACAGGGGTTTCTATTCAGCACAATGTACACGGGCGCTGCTGTTCAGCACAATATACACGTGAGCTGCTGTTCGACACAATGTTCACGGAGCCCGCTATTCAGCACAATGTACACGGGGGCTGCTGTTCGACACAATATACACGGGATCTGCTGTTCGACACAATGTATACAGAGGCTGCAGTTCTGCACAGTGTACACGGGAGCTGCTGTTCAGCACAATGTACACAGAGGCTTTTGTTCAACACAATGTACACGGAGGCTGCTGTTCGACACAATGTACACAGGAGATGCTGTTCGAAACAATGTACACGGGAACTGCTGTTCAGCACAATGTACACGGGGGCTGCTATTCAGCACAATGTACACGGGAGCTGCTGTTCAGCACAATGTACACGGAGGCTGCTGTTCGGCGCATTGTAAACGGAGGCTGCTGTTCAGCACAATGTACTCGGGGGCTGCTATTCAGCACAATGTACACGGAGGCTGCTGTTTGACACAATGTACACGGGAGCTGCTGTCCAGCACAATGTACATGGGGACTGCTATTCAGCACAATGTACACGGAGGCTGCTGTTCGACACAATGTACACGGGAACTGCTGTTAAGCACAATGTACACGGGGGCTGCTATTCAGCACAATGTACATGGGAGCTGCTGTTCAGCATAATGTACACGGAGGCTGCTGTTCGGCGCATTGTACACGGAGGCTGCTGTTCAGCACCATGTACACGGAGGCTGCTGTTCAGCACAATGTACACGGGGGCTGCTATACAGCACAATGTACACGGTAGCTGCTCTTCAGCACAATGTACACAGGGGTGTCTATTCAGCACAATGTACACGGGAGCTGCTGTTCAGCACAATGTACACGGGAGCTGCTGTTCGACACAATGTACACGGAGCCCGCTATTCAGTACAATGTACAAGGGGGCTGCTGTTCGACACAATGTACACGGGATCTGATGTTCGACACAATGTATACAGAGGCTGCAGTTCTGCACAGTGTACACGGGAGCTGCTGTTCAGCACATTGTACACAGAGGCTTTTGTTCAACACAATGTACACGGGGGCTGCTGTTCGACACAATGTACACAGGAGATGCTGTTCGACACAATGTACACGGGGGTTGCTGTTCAGCACAATGTACACGGGAGCTGCTGTTCTGCACAATGTACACAGAGGCTGCTGTTCAGCAGAATGTATACGGGGGCTGCTGTTCAGCGCAATGCACATGGGAGTCACTATTTGACACAATGTACGCGGGAGCTGCTGTTCGACACAATGTACATGGGGGCTGCATTTCAGCACAATGTACACAGGAGCTGCTGTTGAGCACAGTGTACACGGAGGCTGCTGTTCAGCACAATGTACACAGGAGATGCTGTTCGACACAATGTACACGGGAACTGCTGTTCAGTACAATGTACACGGGGGCGGCTATTCAGCACAATGTACACGGGAGCTGCTGTTCAGCACGATGTACACGGAGGCTGCTGTTCGACACAATGTACACAGGAGATGCTGTTCGACACAATGTACACGGGAACTGCTGTTCAGCACAATGTACATGGGGGCGGCTATTCAGCACAATGTACACGGGAGCTGCTGTTCAGCACAATGTACACGAAGGCTGCTGTTCGGCGCATTGTACACGGAGGCAGCTGTTCAGCACAATGTACATGGGGGCTGCTATTCAGCACAATGTACACGGAGGCTGCTGTTCGACACAATGTACACAGGAGCTGCTGTTCAGCACAATGTACACGGAGGCTGCTGTTCAGCACAATGTACACGGGGGCTGCTGTTTAGCACAATGTTCACGGAGGCTGCTGTACACCACAATGTACACCGGGGCTGCTATTCAGCACAATGTACACGGGGGCTGCTGTTCAGCACAATGTACACGGGGGCTGCTGTTCAGCACAATGTACACGGGAGCTGCTATTCAGCACAATGTACACGGGAGCTGCTGTTCAACACAATGTACACGGAGGCTGCTGTTCGGCGCATTGTAAACGGAGGTTGCTGTTCAGCACAATGTACACGGGGGCTGCTGTTCAGCACAATGTACACGGAGGCTGCTGTTCGACACAATGTACACGGGAGCTGCTGTTCAGCACAATGTACACGGCGGCTGCTGTTCAGCACAATGTACACGGGAGATGCTGTTCAGCACAATGTACACAGAGGCTGCTGTTTAGCAGAATGTACACGGGGGCTGCTGTTCAGCGCAATGCACATGGGAGCCACTATTTGACACAATGTACGCGGGAGCAGCTGTTCGACACAATGTACATGGGGGCTGCATTTCAGCACAATGTACACAGGAGCTGCTGTTCAGCACAGTGTACACGGAGGCTGCTGTTCAGCACAATGTACACAGGAGCTGCTGTTCAGCACAATGTACACAGGAGATGCTGTTCGACACAATGTACACGGGAACTGCTGTTCAGCACAATGTACACGGGGGCTGCTATTCAGCACAATGTACACGGGAGCTGCTGTTCAGCACAATGTACACGGAGGATGCTGTTCGGCGCGTTGTACACGGAGGCAGCTGTTCAGCACAATGTACATGGGGGCTGCTATTCAGCACAATGTACACGGAGGCTGCTGTTCGACACAATGTACATGGAGGATGCTGTTCAGCACAATGTACATGGAGGATGCTGTTCAGCACAATGTACATGGATGACGCTGTTCAGCACACTGTACACAGAGGCTGCTGCTCGGCGCAGTAGACACAGAGATTGCTGTTCGACACAATGTACACGGGACCTGCTGTACGACACAATGTACATGGAGGCTGCTGTTCGACACAATGTACATGGAGGCTGCTGTTCGACACACTGTACACGAAGGCTGCTGTTCGACACACTGTACACGAAGGCTGCTGTTCAGAACAATGCACAAAGAGGCTGCTTTTCAGCGCAATGTACACAGAGGCTGCTGTTCAGCACAATGTATACAGAGACTGCTGTTCGACACAATGTACATGGAGGCTGCTGTTCAGCACAATGCACACAGAGTCTGCTTTTCAGCGCAATGTACACTGAGGCTGCTGTTGGAACACAATGTACACAGAGGCTGCTTTTCAGCGCAATGTACACAGAGGCTGCTGTTCAGAACAATGTACATGGGGACTGCTGTTTGACACAATGTACATGGAGGCTGTTGTTCAGCAATACGTACATGGGAGCTGCTGTTCAGCACAATGTACAAGGAGATTGCTGTTCATCACAATGCACACGGTGGCTGCTATTCAGCACAATGTACACGGAGGCTGCTGTTCGGCGCATTGTACACGTTGGCTGCTGTTCGACACAACGTACACAGAGACTGCTGTTCAGCAGAATGTACACGGGGGCTGCTGTTCAGCGCAATGCACATGGGAGCCACTATTTGACACAATGTACGCGGGAGCTGCTGTTCGACACAATGTACATGGGGGCTGAATTTCAGCACAATGTACACAGGAGATGCTGTTCAGCACAGTGTACATGGAGGCTGCTGTTCAGCACAATGTACACGGGAGCTCCTGTTCGACACAAAGTACATGGAGGCTGCTGTTAAGCACAATGTACAAAGATGCTGCTATCCAGCACAATGTACACGGGAGCTGCTGTTCAGCACAATGTACACAGATGCTGCAGTCCAGCACAATGTACACGGGAGCTGCTGTTCAGCACAATGTACACGGGGGCTGCTGTGAGGCACAATGTACATGGGGACTGCTGTTCAGCACAATGTACACAGGGGTTTCTATTCAGCACAATGTACACGGGAGCTGCTGTTCAGCACAATGTACACAGGGGTTTCTATTCAGCACAATGTACACGGGAGCTGCTGTTCAGCACAATATACACGGGAGCTGCTGTTCGACACAATGTACATGGAGCCCGCTAATCAGCACAATGTACACGGGAGCTGCTGTTCGACACAATATACACGGGATCTGCTGTTCGACACAATGTATACAGAGGCTGCAGTTCTGCACATTGTACACGGGAGCTGCTGTTCAGCACAATGTACACAGAGGCTTTTGTTCAACACAATGTACACGGAGGCTGCTGTTCGACACAATGTACACAGGAGATGCTGTTCGAAACACGGGAACTGCACGGGAATGTACACGGGAGCTGCTGTTCAGCACAATGTACACGGAGGCTGCTGTTCGGCGCATTGTAAACGGAGGCTGCTGTTCAGCACAATGTACACGGGGGCTGCTATTCAGCACAATGTACACGGAGGCTGCTGTTCGACACAATGTACACGGGAGCTGCTGTTCAGCACAATGTACACGGCGGCTGCTGTTCAGCACAATGTACATGGGGGCTGCTATTCAGCACAATGTACACGAGGCTGCTGTTCGACACAATGTACACGGGAACTACTGTTAAGGACAATGTACACGGGGGCTGCTATTCAGCACAATGTACATGGGAGCTGCTGTTCAGCATAATGTACACGGAGGCTGCTGTTCGGCGCATTGTACACGGAGGCTGTTGTTCAGCACCATGTACACGGAGGCTGCTGTTCGACACAATGTATACAGAGGCTGCAGTTCTGCACAGTGTACACGGGAGCAGCTGTTCAGCACAATGTACACAGAGGCTTTTGTTCAACACAATGTACACGGAGGCTGCTGTTCGACACAATGTACACCGGAGATGCTGTTCGAAACAATGTACACGGGAACTGCTGTTCAGCACAATGTACACGGGGGCTGCTATTCAGCACAATGTACACGGGAACTGCTGTTCAGCACAATGTACACGGGGGTTGCTATTCAGCACAATGTACACGGGAGCTGCTGTTCAACACAACGTACACGGAGGCTGCTGTTCGGCGCATTGTAAACGGAGGCTGCTGTTCAGCACAATGTACACGGGGGCTGCTATTCAGCACAATGTACACGGAGGCTGCTGTTCGACACAATGTACACGGCGGCTGCTGTTCAGCACAATGTACATGGGGGCTGCTATTCAGCACAATGTACACGAGGCTGCTGTTCGACACAATGTACACGGGAACTGCTGTTAAGGACAATGTACACGGGGGCTGCTATTCAGCACAATGTACATGGGAGCTGCTGTTCAACATAATGTACACGGAGGCTGCTGTTCGGCGCAATGTACACGGGAGCTGCTGTTCGACACAATATACACGGGATCTGCTGTTCGACACAATGTACACGGGGGCTGCTATACAGCACAATGAACATGGGAGCTGCTGTTCAACACAATGTACACAGGGGTGTCTATTCAGCACAATGTACACGGGAGCTGCTGTTCAGCACAATGTACACGGAGGCTGCTGTTCGGCGCATTGTAAACGGAGGCTGCTGTTCAGCACAATGTACACGGGGGCTGCTGTTCAGCACAATGTACACGGGGGTGTCTATTCAGCACAATGTACACGGGAGCTGCTGTTCAGCACAATGTACACGGGAACTGCTGTTCGACACAATGTACACGGGATCTGATGTTCGACACAATGTATACAGAGGCTGCAGTTCTGCACAGTGTACACGGGAGCTGCTGTTCAGCACATTGTACACAGAGGCTTTTGTTCAACACAATGTACACGGGGGCTGCTGTTCGACACAATGTACACGGGAGCAGCTGTTCAGCACAATGTACACGGGGGCTGCTGTTCAGCACAATGTACATGAGATCTGCTGTTCAGCACAATGTACACGGAGGCTGCTGTTCGAAACAATGTACACAGGTGCTGCTGTTTGACACAATGTACACGGAGGCTGATGTTCAGCACAATGTACACGGGGGCTGCTGTTCACCACAATGTACACGGGAGCAGCTGTTCAGCACAATGTACATGGAGGCTGCTGTTCGACACAACGTACAGTGGGGTTGCTATTCAGCACAACATACACAGGAGGCTGCGGTTCAGCACAATGTACACGGATGCCGCTATTCAGCACAATGTACACGGGCGCTGCTCTTCAGCCCAGTGTTCACGGGATCTGCTGTTCGACACAATGTACACGGGATCTGCTGTTCGACACAATGTATACAGAGGCTGCAGATGAGCGTAATGTACATGGAGACTGCTGTTCAGCATAATGTACACGGAGGCTGCTGTTCGACACAATGTACACGGGAGCTGCTATTCAGCACAATGTACACGGAGGCTGCTGTTCAGCACAATGTACATGGGGGCTGCTATTCAGCAAAATGTACACGAGGCTGCTGTTCGACACAATGTACACGGGAACTGCTGTTAAGCACAATGTACACGGGGGCTGCTATTCAGCACAGTGTACATGGGAGCTGCTGTTCAGCATAATGTACACGGAGGCTGCTGTTCGGCGCATTGTAAACGGAGGCTGTTGTTCAGCGCCATGTACACGGAGGCTGCTGTTCAGCACAATGTACACGGGGGGCTGCTATACAGCACAATGTACATGGGAGCTGCTGTTCAGCACAATGTACACAGGGGTGTCTATTCAGCACAATGTACACGGGAGCTGCTGTTCAGCACAATGTACACGGGAGCTGCTGTTCAGCACAATGTACATGGAGGCTGCTGTTCGGCGCATTGTAAACGGAGGCTGCTGTTCAGCACATTGTACACAGAGGCTTTTGTTCAACACAATGTACACGGGGGCTGCTGTTCAGCACAATGTACACGGGGGCTGCTGTTCGACACAATGTACACAGAGGCTGCTGTTCGACACAATGTACACGGAGGCTGATGTTCAGCACAATGTACACGGGGGCTGCTGTTCGCCACAATGTACACGGGAGCAGCTGTTCAGCACAATGTACATGGAGGCTGCTGTTCGACACAACGTACAGTGGGGTTGCTATTCAGCACAACATACACGGAAGGCTGCGGTTCAGCACAATGTACACGGAGGCCGCTATTCAGCACAATGTACACGGGCGCTGCTCTTCAGCACAGTGTTCACGGGATCTGCTGTTCGACACAATGTACACGGGATCTGCTGTTCGACACAATGTATACAGAGGCTGCAGATGAGCGTAATGTACACGGAGACTGCTGTTCAGCGTAATGTACACGGAGGCTGCTGTTCAGCACAATGTACACGGAGGCTGCTGTTCAGCACAATGTACATGGGGGCTGCTATTCAGCACAATGTACACGAGGCTGCTGTTCGACACAATGTACACGGGAACTGCTGTTAAGCACAATGTACACGGGGGCTGCTATTCAGCACAATGTACATGGGAGCTGCTGTTCAGAATAATGTACACGGAGGCTGCTGTTCGGCGCATTGTACATGGAGGCTGCTGTTCAGCACCATGTACACGGAGGCTGCTGTTCAGCACAATGTACACGGGGGCTGCTATACAGCACAATGTACACGGGAGCTGCTGTTCAGCACAATGTACACGGGGGTGTCTATTCAGCACAATGTACACGGGAGCTGCTGTTCAGCACAATGTACACGGGATCTGATGTTCGACACAATGTATACAGAGGCTGCAGTTCTGCACAGTGTACACGGGAGCTGCTGTTCAGCACATTGTACACAGAGGCTTTTGTTCAACACAATGTACACGGGGGCTGCTGTTCAGCACAATGTACACGGGGGCTGCTGTTCGACACAATGTACACAGAGGCTGCTGTTCGACACAATGTACACGGAGGCTGATGTTCAGCACAATGTACACGGGGGCTGCTGTTCAGCACAATGTACATGGAGGCTGCTGTTCGACACAACGTACAGTGGGGTTGCTATTCAGCACAACATACACGGGAGGCTGCGGTTCAGCACAATGTACACGGAGGCCGCTATTCAGCACAATGTACACGGGCGCTGCTCTTCAGCACAGTGTTCACGGGATCTGCTGTTCGACACAATGTACACGGGATCTGCTGTTCGACACAATGTATACAGAGGCTGCAGATGAGCGTAATGTACACGGAGACTGCTGTTCAGCGTAATGTACACGGAGGCTGCTGTTCAGCACAATGTAGACAGAGGCTTTTGTTCAACACAAAGTACACGGGGACAGCTGTTCAACATTACGGACACGGGGTCTGCTGTTTGACACAACATACACGGGAGATGCTGTTCGACACAATGTACATGGAGTCTGCTGTTCAGCAGAATGTACATGGGGGCTGCTGTTCAGCACAATGTACACGGGGGCTGCTGTTCAGCAGAATGTACACAGGAGCTGCCGTTCAGCACAATGTACATGGAGGCTGCTGTTCGACATGATGTACATGGAGGCTTATGTTCGACACGATGTACACGGAGGCTTTTGTTCGACACGATGTATACGGGGGCTGCTGTTCAGCACAATGTACACGGGAACAGCTGTTTAGCACAATGTACACGGGGGCTGCTGTTCGACACAATGTACACGGGGGCTGTTGTTCAGCACTACGTACATGGGAGCTGCTGTTCAGCACAATGTACAAGGAGACTGCTGTTCAGCACAATGTACACCGGGGCTGCTATTCAGGACAATGTACACGGAGGCTGCTGTTCGACACAACGTACACAGAGACTGCTGTTCGACACAATGTACACGGGAGCTCCTGTTCGACACAAAGGACACGGAGGCTGCTGTTAAGCACAATGTACACGGGAGCTGCTGTTCAGCACAATGTACACGGGAGCAGCTGTTCAGCACAATGTACATGGGGGCTGCTGTTCGACACAATGTACACGGAGGCTGCTGTTAAGCACAATGTACACGGGAGATGCTGTTCAGCACAATGTACACAGAGGCTGCTGTTCAGCAGAATGTATACGGGGGCTGCTGTTCAGCGCAATGCACATGGGAGCCACTATTTGACACAATGTACACAGGAGCTGCTGTTCGACACAATGTACATGGGAGCTGCATTTCAGCACAATGTAAACAGGAGCTGCTGTTCAGCACAGTGTACACGGAGGCTGCTGTTCAGCACAATGAACACGGGAGCTGCTGTTCAGCACAATATACACGGGAGCTGCTGTTCAGCACAATGTACACGGGGGCTACTGTTCGACACAATGTACATGGAGGCTTCTATTCATCACAATGTACACGGAGGCTGCTCTTCAACACAATGTACATGGGGGCTACTGTTCAGCGCATTGTACACGGAGGCTGCTATTCAGCACAATGTACACGGGGGCTGCTGTTCAGCACAATGTACACGGACGCTGCAGTTCAGCACAATGTATACGGGGGCTGCTGTTCAGCACAATGTACACGGGGGCTGCTGTTCGACACAATGTACACGGAGGCTGCTGTCCAGCACAATGTACACGGGGGCTGCTGTTCGCCACAATGCGCACGGGAGCAGCTGTTCAGCACAATGTACACGGGGGCTGCTGTTCGACACAATGTACACGGGAGCAGCTGTTCAGCACAATGTACACGGGGGCTGCTGTTCAGCACAATGTACACGGGTAGCTGCTATTCAGCACAATGTACACGGAGGCTGCTGTTCGACACAACGTACACGGGAGCTGCTGTTCGACACAAAGTACACGGAGGCTGCTGTTCAGCACAATGTACACGGGAGCTGCTGTTCAGCACAATGTACACGTGAGCTGCTGTTCAGCACAATGTACACAGAGGCTGCTGTTCAGCACAATGTACACGGGGGCTGCTATTCAGCACAATGTACATGGAGGCTGCTGTTCGACACAATGTACACGGGAACTGCTGTTCAGCAGAATGTACACGGGGGCTGCTATTCAGCACAATGTACACAGAAGCTGCTGTTCAGCACAATGTACATGGAGGCTGCTGTTCGGCGCATTGTACACGGAGGCTGCTGTTCAGCACAATGTACATGGAGCTGCTGTTCAGCACAATGTACATGGAGGATGCTGTTCAGCATAATGTACATGGAGGATGCTGTTCAACACAATGTACATGGAGGATGCTGTTCAGCACAATGTACATGGAGGATGCTGTTCAGCACAATGTACCTGGATAACGCTGTTCAGCACACTGTACACAGAGGCTGCTGCTCGGCGCAATAGACACAGAGACTGCTGTTCGACACAATGTACACAGGACCTGCTGTTCGACACAATGTACATGGAGGCTGCTGTTCGACACACTGTAAACGAAGGCTGCTGTTCGACACACTGTACACGAAGGCTGCTGTTCAGAACAATGCACAAAGAGGCTGCTTTTCAGCGCAATGTACACAGAGGCTGCTGTTCAGCACAATGTACACAGAGACTGCTGTTCGACACAATGTACATGGAGGCTGCTGTTCGATACAATGTACATGGAGGCTGCTGTTCAGCACAATGCACACAGAGTCTGCTTTTCAGCGCAATGTACACAGAGGCTGCTGTTGGATCACAATGTACACAGAGGCTGCTTTTCAGCGCAATTTACACAGAGGCTGCTGTTCAGCACAAAGTACATGGGGACTGCTGTTTGACACAATGTACATGGAGGCTGTTGTTCAGCACTACGTACATGGGAGCTGCTGTTCAGCACAATGTACAAGGAGATTGCTGTTCAGCACAATGTACACGGTGGCTGCTATTCAGCACAATGTACACGGAGGCTGCTGTTCGGCGCATTGTACACGTTGGCTGCTGTTCGACACAACGTACACAGAGACTGCTGTTCAGCAGAATGTACACGGGGGCTGCTGTTCAGCGCAATGCACATGGCAGCCACTATTTGACACAATGTACGCGGGAGCTGCTGTTCGACACAATGTACATGGGGGCTGCATTTCAGCACAATGTACACAGGAGCTGCTGCTCAGCACAGTGTACATGGAGGCTGCTGTTCAGCACAATGTACACAGGAGCTGCTGTTCAGCACAATATACACGGGAGCTGCTGTTCAGCACAATGTACACGGGAGCTGCTGTTCAGCACAATGTACACGAGGGCTGCTGTTCGACACAATGTACATGGAGGCTGCCATTCATCACAATGTAAACGGAGGCTGCTCTTCAGCACAATGTACATGGGGGCTACTGTTCAGCGCATTGTACACGGAGGCTGCTATTCAGCACAATGTACACGGGGGCTGCTGTTCAGCACAATGTACATGAACGCTGCAGTTCAGCACAATGTACACGGGGGCTGCTGTTCAGCACAATGTACACGGAGGCTGATGTTCAGCACAATGTACACGGGGGCTGCTGTTCGCCACAATGTACACGGGAGCAGCTGTTCAGCACAATGTACACAGGAGCTGCTGTTCAGCACAATGTACACGGGAGCTGCTGTTCAGCACAATGTACACGGGAGCTGCTGTTCAGCACAATGTACACAGGGGCTGCTGTTCGACACAATGTACATGGAGGCTGCTATTCATCACAATGTACACGGAGGCTGCTCTTCAGCACAATGTACATGGGGGCTACTGTTCAGCGCATTGTACACGGAGGCTGCTATTCAGCACAATGTACACAGGGGCTGCTGTTCAGCACAATGTACACGGACGCTGCAGTTCAGCACAATGTACACGGGGGCTGCTGTTCAGCACAATGTACACGGGTAGCTGCTATTCAGCACAATGTACACGGAGGCTGCTGTTTGACACAACGTACACGGGAGCTGCTGTTCGACACAAAGTACACGGAGGCTGCTGTTCAGCACAATGTACACGGGAGCTGCTGTTCAGCACAATGTACACGGGAGCTGCTGTTCAGCACAATGTACACAGAGGCTGCTGTTCAGCACAATGTACACGGGGGCTGCTATTCAGCACAATGTACACGGAGGCTGCTGTTCGACACAATGTACACGGGAACTGCTGTTCAGCAGAATGTACACGGGGGCTGCTATTCAGCACAATGTACACAGGAGCTGCTGTTCAGCACAATGTACATGGAGGCTGCTGTTCGGCGCATTGTACACGGAGGCTGCTGTTCAGCACAATGTACATGGAGCTGCTGTTCAGCACAATGTACATGGAGGATGCTGTTCAGCACAATGTACATGGAGGATGCTGTTCAACACAATGTACATGGAGGATGCTGTTCAGCACAATGTACATGGAGGATGCTGTTCAGCACAATGCACCTGGATGACGCTGTTCAGCACACTGTACACAGAGGCTGCTGCTCGGCGCAATAGACACAGAGACTGCTGTTCGACACAATGTACACAGGACCTGCTGTTCGACACAATGTACATGGAGGCTGCTGTTCGACACAATGTACATGGAGGCTGCTGTTCGACACACTGTACACGAAGGCTGCTGTTCGACACACTGTACACGAAGGCTGCTGTTCAGAACAATGCACAAAGAGGCTGCTTTTCAGCGCAATGTACACAGAGGCTGCTGTTCAGCACAATGTACACAGAGACTGCTGTTCGACACAATGTACATGGAGGCTGCTGTTCGATACAATGTACATGGAGGCTGCTGTTCAGCACAATGCACACAGAGTCTGCTTTTCAGCGCAATGTACACAGAGGCTGCTGTTGGATCACAATGTACACAGAGGCTGCTTTTCAGCGCAATTTACACAGAGGCTGCTGTTCAGCACAAAGTACATGGGGACTGCTGTTTGACACAATGTACATGGAGGCTGTTGTTCAGCACTACGTACATGGGAGCTGCTGTTCAGCACAATGTACAAGGAGATTGCTGTTCAGCACAATGTACACGGGGGCTGCTATTCAGCACAATGTACACGGAGGATGCTGTTCGACATACGTACACAGAGACTGCTGTTCGACACAATGTACACGGGAGCTCCTGTTCGACACAAAGTACACGGAGGCTGCTGTTAAGCACAATGTACACAGGAGCAGCTGTTCAGCACAATGTACATGGGGGCTGCTGTTCGACACAATGTACACGGGACCAGCTGTTCAGCACAATGTACACAGGGGCTGCTGTTCGACACAATGTACACGGAGGCTGCTGTTCAGCACAATGTACATGGGAGCTGCTGTTCAGCACAATGTACACGGGGGCTGCTGTTCATCACAATGTACACGGGGGCTGCTGTTCGACACAATGTACACGGGGGCTGCTGTTCAGCACAATGTACACGGGGGCTGCTGTTTGACACAATGTACACGGGAGCAGCTGTTCAGCACAATGTACATGGGAGCTACTGTTCAGCGCATTGTACACAGAGTCTGCTGTTCAGCGCAATGTACACGTTGGCTGCTGTTCTGCACAATATATACAGGGGCTGATGATCAGCGTAATGTACACAGAGGCTGCTGTTCAGCACAATGTACATGGGGGCTGCTGTTCAGCACAATGTACACGGGGGCTGCTGTTCAGCACAATGTAAATTGAGCTGCTGTTCAGCACAATGTACATGGAGGCTGATGTTCAGCACAATGTACATGGAGGCTGATGTTCAGCACAATGTACATGGAGGCTGATGTTCAGCACAATGTACACGGGGGCTGCTGTTCAGCACAAGGTACATGGAGCTGCTGTTCAGCACAATGTACATGGAGGCTGATGTTCAGCACAATGTACACGGGGGATGCTGTTCAGCACAATGTACACGGGGGCTGCTGTTCATCACAATGTACACGGGGGCTGCTGTTCGACACAATGTACACGGGGGCTGCTGTTCAGCACAATGTACACGGGGGCTGCTGTTCGACACAATGTACACGGGAGCAGCTGTTCAGCACAATGTACATGGGAGCTACTGTTCAGCGCATTGTACACAGAGTCTGCTGTTCAGCGCAATGTACACGTTGGCTGCTGTTCTGCACAATATATACAGGGGCTGATGATCAGCGTAATGTACACAGAGGCTGCTGTTCAGCACAATGTACATGGGGGCTGCTGTTCAGCACAATGTACACGGGGGCTGCTGTTCAGCACAATGTAAATTGAGCTGCTGTTCAGCACAATGTACATGGAGGCTGATGTTCAGCACAATGTACATGGAGGCTGATGTTCAGCACAATGTACATGGAGGCTGATGTTCAGCACAATGTACACGGGGGCTGCTGTTCAGCACAAGGTACATGGAGCTGCTGTTCAGCACAATGTACATGGAGGCTGATGTTCAGCACAATGTACACGGGGGATGCTGTTCAGCACAATGTACACAGAGGCTGCTGTTCAGCACAATGTACACGGAGGCTGCTGTTCGAAACAATGTACACAGGTGCTGCTGTTTGACACAATGTACACAGGGGCTGCTGTGAGGCACAATGGACATGGGGACTGCTGTTCAGCACAATGTACATGGGGACTGCTGTTCAGCACAATGTACACGGGGGCTGCTGTTCAGCACAATGTACATGGGAGCTGCTGTTCAGCACAATGTACACAGAGGCTGCTGTTCGGCACACTGTACACAGAGGCTGCTGTTTGCCACAATGTACACGGAGGCTGCTGTTCGACACAATGTACATGGAGGCTGCTGTTCAGGACAATGTAAAGCGGGCTACTGTTCGACACAATGTACACGGAGGACGCTGTTCGACACAATGTACACGGAGGCCGCTGTTCGACAGAATGTACACGGGGGCTGTTGTTCAACACAATGTACATGGAGGCCGCTGCTAAAGACAATGTACACAGGGGCTACTGTTCTGCACAATGTACATGGGGGCTGCTGTTCAGCACAATAGACACAGGAGCTGCTGTACTTCGCAATGTACACGGGAGTTGCTGTTCGACACAATGTACATGGGAGCTGCTGTTCGACACAATGTACACGGGAGCTGCTGTTTGATACAATGTAGGAGTGGGCTGTTGTTCAACGCAACGTACATGGGGGCCGCTTTTCAACGCAATGTACACGGGGGCTGTTGTTCGACACAATGTACACGGGAACTGCTGTTCAACACAATGTACAAGGGGGCTGTTATTCAATGCCATGTACACGGAGGCTGCTGTTCGAAACAATGTACACAGGGGCTGTTTTTAGGCACAATGTACACGGGAGCTGCTGTTCAGCACAATGTGCATGGGGGCTGCTGTTCGACACAATGTACACAGGGTCTACTGTTAGGCACAATGTACACAGAGGCTGCTGTTCAGCACAATGTACACGGGAACAGCTGTTTAGCACAATGTACACGGGGGCTGCTGTTCGACACAATGTACACGGGGGCTGTTGTTCAGCACTACGTACATGGGAGCTGCTGTTCAGCACAATGTACAAGGAGACTGCTGTTCAGCACAATGTACACGGGGGCTGCTATTCAGCACAATGTACACGGAGGCTGCTGTTCGACACAACGTACACAGAGACTGCTGTTCGACACAATGTACACGGGAGCTCCTGTTCGACACAAAGTACACGGAGGCTGCTGTTAAGCACAATGTACACAGAGGCTGCTGTCCAGCACAATGTACACGGGAGCTGCTGTTCAGCACAATGTACACGGGGGCTGCTGTTCTGCACAATGTACACGGAGGCTGCTTTTCAGCTCAATGTACACGGGATCTGCTGATCAGCACAATGTACACGGGAGCAGCTGGTCAGCACAATGTACATGGGCGCTGCTGTTCGACACAATGTACACGGGAGCAGCTGTTCAGCACAATGTACACGGGGGCTGCTGTTCGACACAATGTACACGGAGGCTGCTGTTCAGCACAATGTACACGGGAGCTGCTGTTCAGCACAATGTACACGGGGGCTGCTGTTCAGTACAATGTACACGGGGGCTGCTGTTCGACACAATGTACACGGGGGCTGCTGTTCAGCACAATGTACACGGGGGCTGCTGTTCAACACAATGTACATGGGAGCAGCTGTTCAGCACAATGTACATGGGGGCTACTGTTCAGCGCATTGTACACAGAGTCTGCTGTTCAGCGCAATGTACACGTTGGCTGCTGTTCTGCACAATGTACATGGGGGCTGCTGTTCAGCACAATAGACACAGGAGCTGCTGTACATCGCAATGTACACGGGAGTTGCTGTTCGACACAATGTACATGGGAGCTGCTGTTCGACACAATGTACACGGGAGCTGCTGTTTGATACAATGTAGGATGGGGCTGTTGTTCAACGCAACGTACATGGGGGCTGCTTTTCAACGCAATGTACACGGGGGCTGTTGTTCGACACAATGTGCACGGGAACTGCTGTTCAACACAATGTACAAGGGGGCTGTTATTCAATGCCATGTACACGGAGGCTGCTGTTCGAAACAATGTACACAGGGGCTGTTTTTAGGCACAATGTACACAGGAGCTGCTGTTCAGCACAATGTGCATGGGGGCTGCTGTTCGACACAATGTACACAGGGTCTACTGTTAGGCACAATGTACACAGAGGCTGCTGTTCAGCACAATGTACACGGGAACAGCTGTTTAGCACAATGTACATGGGGGCTGCTGTTCGACACAATGTACACGGGAGCTGTTGTTCAGCACTACGTACATGGGAGCTGCTGTTCAGCACAATGTACAAGGAGACTGCTGTTCAGCACAATGTACACGGGGGCTGCTATTCAGCACAATGTACACGGAGGCTGCTGTTCGACACAACGTACACAGAGACTGCTGTTCGACACAATGTACACGGGAGCTCCTGTTCGACACAAAGTACACGGAGGCTGCTGTTAAGCACAATGTACACAGAGGCTGCTGTCCAGCACAATGTACACGGGAGCTGCTGTTCGACACAATGTACACGGGGGCTGCTGTTCGACACAATGTACATGGGAGCAGCTGTTCAGCACAATGTACATGGGGGCTACTGTTCAGCGCATTGTACACAGAGTCTGCTGTTCAGCGCAATGTACACGTTGCCTGCTGTTCTGCACAATGTATACAGGGGCTGATGATCAGCGTAATGTACACAGAGGCTGCTGTTCAGCACAATGTACATGGGGGCTGCTGTTCAGCACAATGTACACGGAGGCTGCTTTTCAGCACAATGTACACGGGAGCTGCTGTTCAGCACAATGTACACGGGGGCTGCTGTTCAGCACAATGTACACGGGGGCTGCTGTTCGACACAATGTACACGGGGGCTGCTGTTCAGCACAATGTACACGGGGGCTGCTGTTCGACACAATGTACATGGGAGCAGCTGTTCAGCACAATGTACAAGGGGGCTACTGTTCAGCGCATTGTACACAGAGTCTGCTGTTCAGCGCAATGTACACGTTGGCTGCTGTTCTGCACAATGTACATGGGGGCTGCTGTTCAGCACAATAGACACAGGAGCTGCTGTACATCGCAATGTACACGGGAGTTGCTGTTCGACACAATGTACATGGGAGCTGCTGTTCGACACAATGTACACGGGAGCTGCTGTTTGATACAATGTAGGAGGGGGCTGTTGTTCAACGCAACGTACATGGGGGCTGCTTTTCAACGCAATGTACACGGGGGCTGTTGTTCGACACAATGTACACGGGAACTGCTGTTCAACACAATGTACAAGGGGGCTGTTATTCAATGCCATGTACACGGAGGCTGCTGTTCGAAACAATGTACACAGGGGCTGTTTTTAGGCACAATGTACACAGGAGCTGCTGTTCAGCACAATGTGCATGGGGGCTGCTGTTCGACACAATGTACACAGGGTCTACTGTTAGGCACAATGTACACAGAGGCTGCTGTTCAGCACAATGTACACGGGAACAGCTGTTTAGCACAATGTACACGGGGGCTGCTGTTCGACACAATGTACACGGGGGCTGTTGTTCAGCACTACGTACATGGGAGCTGCTGTTCAGCACAATGTACAAGGAGACTGCTGTTCAGCACAATGTACACGGGGGCTGCTATTCAGCACAATGTACACGGAGGCTGCTGTTCGACACAACGTACACAGAGACTGCTGTTCGACACAATGTACACGGGAGCTGCTGTTCGACACAATGTACACGGGGGCTGCTGTTCTGCACAATGTACACGGAGGCTGCTTTTCAGCTCAATGTACACGGGAGCTGCTGTTCAGCACAATGTACACGGGGGCTGCTGTTCAACACAATGTACACGGGGGCTGCTGTTCAGCACAATGTACACGGGGGCTGCTGTTCGACACAATGTACATGGGAGCAGCTGTTCAGCACAATGTACATGGGGGCTACTGTTCAGCGCATTGTACACAGAGTCTGTTGTTCAGCGCAATGTACACGTTGCCTGCTGTTCTGCACAATGTATACAGGGGCTGATGATCAGCGTAATGTACACAGAGGCTGCTGTTCAGCACAATGTACATGGGGGCTGCTGTTCAGCACAATGTACACGGGGGCTGCTGTTCAGCACAATGTACACGGAGCTGCTGTTCAGCACAATGTACATGGAGTCTGATGTTCAGCACAATGTACACGGGGGCTGCTGTTAAGCACAAGGTACATGGGGGCTGCTGCTCAGCAGAATGTACACGGAGCTGCTGTTCAGTACAATGTACATATAGGCTGATGTTCAGCACAATGTACACGGGGGCTGCTGTTCAGCACAATGTACACACAGGCTGCTGTTCAGCAGAATGTACCACGGGGGCTGCTGTTCAGCGCAATGCACATGGGAGCCACTATTTGATACAATGTACGCGGGAGCTGCTGTTCGACACAATGTACATGGGGGCTGCATTTCAGCACAATGTACACAGGAGCTGCTGTTCAGCACAGTGTACACGGAGGCTGCTGTTCAGCACAATGTACACAGGAGCTGCTGTTCAGCACAATGTACATGATGGCTGCTGTTCGACACAATGTACATGGAGGCTGCTATTCATCACAATGTACACGGAGGCTGCACTTCAGCACAATGTACATGGGAGCTACTGTTCAGCGCATTGTACACGGAGGCTGCTGTTCAGCACAATGTACACGGACGCTGCTGTTCAGCACAATGTACACGGACGCTGCTGTTCAGCACAATGTACACGGGAGCTGCTCTTCAGCACAATGTACACGGGAACTGCTGTTCAGCACAATGTACACGGGGGCTGCTGTTCAACACAATGTACACGGGAGCAGCTGGTCAGCACAATGTACATGGGGGCTGATGTTCGACACAATGTACACGGGAGCAGCTGGTCAGCACAATGTACATGGGGGCTGCTGTTCGACACAATGTACACGGGAGCAGCTGTTCAGCACCATGTACACGGGGGCTGCTGTTCGACACAATGTACACGGAGGCTGCTGTTCAGCACAATGTACACGGGAGCTGCTGTTCAGCACAATGTTCACGGGGGCTGCTGATCAGCACAATGTACACGGGGGCTGCTGTTCGACACAATGTACACGGGGGCTGCTGTTCAGCACAATGTACACGGGGGCTGCTGTTCGACACAATGTACACAGGAGCTGCTGTTCAGCACAATGTACACGGGGGGCTGCTGTTCAGCACAATGTACTCGGGGCTGCTGTTCGACACAATGTACACGGGGGCTGCTGTTCAGCACAATGTACACGGGGGCTGCTGTTCAGCACAATGTACACGGGGCTGCTGTTCGACACAATGTACACGGGAGCAGCTGTTCAGCACAATGTACATGGGGGCTACTGTTCAGCGCATTGTACACAGAGTCTGCTGTTCAGCGCAATGTACACGTTGGCTGCTGTTCTGCACAATGTATACAGGGGCTGATGATCAGCGTAATGTACACAGAGGCTGCTGTTCAGCACAATGTACATGGGGGCTGCTGTTCAGCACAATGTAAATGGAGCTGCTGTTCAGCACAATGTACATGGAGGCTGATGTTCAGCACAATGTACACGGGGGCTGCTGTTCAGCACAAGGTACATGGAGCTGCTGTTCAGCACAATGTACATGGAGGCTGATGTTCAGCACAATGTACATGGAGGCTGATGTTCAGCACAATGTACATGGAGGCTGATGTTCAGCACAATGTACACAGGGGCTGCTGTTCAGCACAAGGTACACGGAGGCTGCTGTTCATCACAATGTACGTGGGAGCTGCTGTTCAGCACAATGTACAAGGGGGCTGCTGTTCATCACAATGTACACGGGGGCTGCTGTTCAGCACAATGTACACGGGGGCTGCTGTTCGACACAATGTACATGGGGGCTACTGTTCAGCGCATTGTACACAGAGTCTGCTGTTCAGCGCAATGTACACGTTGGCTGCTGTTCTGCACAATGTACATGGGGGCTGCTGTTCAGCACAATAGACACAGGAGCTGCTGTACATCGCAATGTACACGGGAGTTGCTGTTCGACACAATGTACATGGGAGCTGCTGTTCGACACAATGTACACGGGAGCTGCTGTTTGATACAATGTAGGAGTGGGCTGTTGTTCAACGCAACGTACATGGGGGCCGCTTTTCAACGCAATGTACACGGGGGCTGTTGTTCGACACAATGTACACGGGAACTGCTGTTCAACACAATGTACAAGGGGGCTGTTATTCAATGCCATGTACACGGAGGCTGCTGTTCGAAACAATGTACACAGGGGCTGTTTTTAGGCACAATGTACACGGGAGCTGCTGTTCAGCACAATGTGCATGGGGGCTGCTGTTCGACACAATGTACACAGGGTCTACTGTTAGGCACAATGTACACAGAGGCTGCTGTTCAGCACAATGTACACGGGAACAGCTGTTTAGCACAATGTACACGGGGGCTGTTGTTCAGCACTACGTACATGGGAGCTGCTGTTCAGCACAATGTACAAGGAGACTGCTGTTCAGCACAATGTACACGGGGGCTGCTATTCAGCACAATGTACACGGAGGCTGCTGTTCGACACAACGTACACAGAGACTGCTGTTCGACACAATGTACACGGGAGCTCCTGTTCGACACAAAGTACACGGAGGCTGCTGTTAAGCACAATGTACACAGAGGCTGCTGTCCAGCACAATGTACACGGGAGCTGCTGTTCAGCACAATGTACACGGGGGCTGCTGTTCTGCACAATGTACACGGAGGCTGCTTTTCAGCTCAATGTACACGGGATCTGCTGATCAGCACAATGTACACGGGAGCAGCTGGTCAGCACAATGTACATGGGCGCTGCTGTTCGACACAATGTACACGGGAGCAGCTGTTCAGCACAATGTACACGGGGGCTGCTGTTCGACACAATGTACACGGAGGCTGCTTTTCAGCACAATGTACACGGGAGCTGCTGTTCAGCACAATGTACACGGGGGCTGCTGTTCAGTACAATGTACACGGGGGCTGCTGTTCGACACAATGTACACGGGGGCTGCTGTTCAGCACAATGTACACGGGGGCTGCTGTTCAACACAATGTACATGGGAGCAGCTGTTCAGCACAATGTACATGGGGGCTACTGTTCAGCGCATTGTACACAGAGTCTGCTGTTCAGCGCAATGTACACGTTGGCTGCTGTTCTGCACAATGTACATGGGGGCTGCTGTTCAGCACAATAGACACAGGAGCTGCTGTACATCGCAATGTACACGGGAGTTGCTGTTCGACACAATGTACATGGGAGCTGCTGTTCGACACAATGTACACGGGAGCTGCTGTTTGATACAATGTAGGAGGGGGCTGTTGTTCAACGCAACGTACATGGGGGCTGCTTTTCAACGCAATGTACACGGGGGCTGTTGTTCGACACAATGTGCACGGGAACTGCTGTTCAACACAATGTACAAGGGGGCTGTTATTCAATGCCATGTACACGGAGGCTGCTGTTCGAAACAATGTACACAGGGGCTGTTTTTAGGCACAATGTACACAGGAGCTGCTGTTCAGCACAATGTGCATGGGGGCTGCTGTTCGACACAATGTACACAGGGTCTACTGTTAGGCACAATGTACACAGAGGCTGCTGTTCAGCACAATGTACACGGGAACAGCTGTTTAGCACAATGTACATGGGGGCTGCTGTTCGACACAATGTACACGGGAGCTGTTGTTCAGCACTACGTACATGGGAGCTGCTGTTCAGCACAATGTACAAGGAGACTGCTGTTCAGCACAATGTACACGGGGGCTGCTATTCAGCACAATGTACACGGAGGCTGCTGTTCGACACAACGTACACAGAGACTGCTGTTCGACACAATGTACACGGGAGCTCCTGTTCGACACAATGTACACGGGAGCTCCTGTTCGACACAAAGTACACGGAGGCTGCTGTTAAGCACAATGTACACAGAGGCTGCTGTCCAGCACAATGTACACGGGAGCTGCTGTTCGACACAATGTACACGGGGGCTGCTGTTCTGCACAATGTACACGGAGGCTGCTTTTCAGCTCAATGTACACGGGAGCTGCTGTTCAGCACAATGTACACGGGGGCTGCTGTTCGACACAATGTACACGGGGGCTGCTGTTCAGCACAATGTACACGGGGGCTGCTGTTCGACACAATGTACATGGGAGCAGCTGTTCAGCACAATGTACATGGGGGCTACTGTTCAGCGCATTGTACACAGAGTCTGCTGTTCAGCGCAATGTACACGTTGCCTGCTGTTCTGCACAATGTATACAGGGGCTGATGATCAGCGTAATGTACACAGAGGCTGCTGTTCAGCACAATGTACATGGGGGCTGCTGTTCAGCACAATGTACACGGAGGCTGCTTTTCAGCACAATGTACACGGGAGCTGCTGTTCAGCACAATGTACACGGGGGCTGCTGTTCAGCACAATGTACACGGGGGCTGCTGTTCGACACAATGTACACGGGGGCTGCTGTTCAGCACAATGTACACGGGGGCTGCTGTTCGACACAATGTACATGGGAGCAGCTGTTCAGCACAATGTACATGGGGGCTACTGTTCAGCGCATTGTACACAGAGTCTGCTGTTCAGCGCAATGTACACGTTGGCTGCTGTTCTGCACAATGTACATGGGGGCTGCTGTTCAGCACAATAGACACAGGAGCTGCTGTACATCGCAATGTACACGGGAGTTGCTGTTCGACACAATGTACATGGGAGCTGCTGTTCGACACAATGTACACGGGAGCTGCTGTTTGATACAATGTAGGAGGGGGCTGTTGTTCAACGCAACGTACATGGGGGCTGCTTTTCAACGCAATGTACACGGGGGCTGTTGTTCGACACAATGTACACGGGAACTGCTGTTCAACACAATGTACAAGGGGGCTGTTATTCAATGCCATGTACACGGAGGCTGCTGTTCGAAACAATGTACACAGGGGCTGATTTTAGGCACAATGTACACAGGAGCTGCTGTTCAGCACAATGTGCATGGGGGCTGCTGTTCGACACAATGTACACAGGGTCTACTGTTAGGCACAATGTACACAGAGGCTGCTGTTCAGCACAATGTACACGGGAACAGCTGTTTAGCACAATGTACACGGGGGCTGCTGTTCGACACAATGTACACGGGGGCTGTTGTTCAGCACTACGTACATGGGAGCTGCTGTTCAGCACAATGTACAAGGAGACTGCTGTTCAGCACAATGTACACGGGGGCTGCTATTCAGCACAATGTACACGGAGGCTGCTGTTCGACACAACGTACACAGAGACTGCTGTTCGACACAATGTACACGGGAGCTGCTGTTCGACACAATGTACACGGGGGCTGCTGTTCTGCACAATGTACACGGAGGCTGCTTTTCAGCTCAATGTACACGGGAGCTGCTGTTCAGCACAATGTACACGGGGGCTGCTGTTCAACACAATGTACACGGGGGCTGCTGTTCAGCACAATGTACACGGGGGCTGCTGTTCGACACAATGTACATGGGAGCAGCTGTTCAGCACAATGTACATGGGGGCTACTGTTCAGCGCATTGTACACAGAGTCTGCTGTTCAGCGCAATGTACACGTTGCCTGCTGTTCTGCACAATGTATACAGGGGCTGATGATCAGCGTAATGTACACAGAGGCTGCTGTTCAGCACAATGTACATGGGGGCTGCTGTTCAGCACAATGTACACGGGGGCTGCTGTTCAGCACAATGTACACGGAGCTGCTGTTCAGCACAATGTACATGGAGTCTGATGTTCAGCACAATGTACACGGGGGCTGCTGTTAAGCACAAGGTACATGGGGGCTGCTGCTCAGCAGAATGTACACGGAGCTGCTGTTCAGTACAATGTACATATAGGCTGATGTTCAGCACAATGTACACGGGGGCTGCTGTTCAGCACAATGTACACACAGGCTGCTGTTCAGCAGAATGTACCACGGGGGCTGCTGTTCAGCGCAATGCACATGGGAGCCACTATTTGATACAATGTACGCGGGAGCTGCTGTTCGACACAATGTACATGGGGGCTGCATTTCAGCACAATGTACACAGGAGCTGCTGTTCAGCACAGTGTACACGGAGGCTGCTGTTCAGCACAATGTACACAGGAGCTGCTGTTCAGCACAATGTACATGATGGCTGCTGTTCGACACAATGTACATGGAGGCTGCTATTCATCACAATGTACACGGAGGCTGCACTTCAGCACAATGTACATGGGAGCTACTGTTCAGCGCATTGTACACGGAGGCTGCTATTCAGCACAATGTACACGGGGGCTGCTCTTCAGCACAATGTACATGGGGGCTACTGTTCAGCGCATTGTACACGGAGGCTGCTGTTCAGCACAATGTACACGGACGCTGCTGTTCAGCACAATGTACACGGACGCTGCTGTTCAGCACAATGTACACGGGAGCTGCTCTTCAGCACAATGTACACGGGAACTGCTGTTCAGCACAATGTACACGGGGGCTGCTGTTCAACACAATGTACACGGGAGCAGCTGGTCAGCACAATGTACATGGGGGCTGATGTTCGACACAATGTACACGGGAGCAGCTGGTCAGCACAATGTACATGGGGGCTGCTGTTCGACACAATGTACACGGGAGCAGCTGTTCAGCACCATGTACACGGGGGCTGCTGTTCGACACAATGTACACGGAGGCTGCTGTTCAGCACAATGTACACGGGAGCTGCTGTTCAGCACAATGTTCACGGGGGCTGCTGATCAGCACAATGTACACGGGGGCTGCTGTTCGACACAATGTACACGGGGGCTGCTGTTCAGCACAATGTACACGGGGGCTGCTGTTCGACACAATGTACACAGGAGCTGCTGTTCAGCACAATGTACACGGGGGCTGCTGTTCAGCACAATGTACTCGGGGGCTGCTGTTCGACACAATGTACACGGGGGCTGCTGTTCAGCACAATGTACACGGGGGCTGCTGTTCAGCACAATGTACACGGGGCTGCTGTTCGACACAATGTACACGGGAGCAGCTGTTCAGCACAATGTACATGGGGGCTACTGTTCAGCGCATTGTACACAGAGTCTGCTGTTCAGCGCAATGTACACGTTGGCTGCTGTTCTGCACAATGTATACAGGGGCTGATGATCAGCGTAATGTACACAGAGGCTGCTGTTCAGCACAATGTACATGGGGGCTGCTGTTCAGCACAATGTAAATGGAGCTGCTGTTCAGCACAATGTACATGGAGGCTGATGTTCAGCACAATGTACACGGGGGCTGCTGTTCAGCACAAGGTACATGGAGCTGCTGTTCAGCACAATGTACATGGAGGCTGATGTTCAGCACAATGTACATGGAGGCTGATGTTCAGCACAATGTACATGGAGGCTGATGTTCAGCACAATGTACACAGGGGCTGCTGTTCAGCACAAGGTACACGGAGGCTGCTGTTCAGCACAATGTACGTGGGAGCTGCTGTTCAGCACAATGTACAAGGGGGCTGCTGTTCATCACAATGTACACGGGGGCTGCTGTTCAGCACAATGTACACGGGGGCTGCTGTTCGACACAATGTACACGGG
Organism: Carcharodon carcharias; assembly: GCF_017639515.1. Classification (NCBI taxonomy): domain Eukaryota; kingdom Metazoa; phylum Chordata; class Chondrichthyes; order Lamniformes; family Lamnidae; genus Carcharodon; species Carcharodon carcharias. Next base: position 18,658,106 of record NC_054483.1, on the reverse strand, counting down.
GGCTGCTGTTCAGCACAATGTACACGGGGGCTGCTGTTCGACACAATGTACATGGGAGCAGCTGTTCAGCACAATGTACATGGGGGCTACTGTTCAGCGCATTGTACACAGAGTCTGCTGTTCAGCGCAATGTACACGTTGCCTGCTGTTCTGCACAATGTATACAGGGGCTGATGATCAGCGTAATGTACACAGAGGCTGCTGTTCAGCACAATGTACATGGGGGCTGCTGTTCAGCACAATGTACACGGGGGCTGCACTTCAGCACAATGTACATGGGGGCTACTGTTCAGCGCATTGTACACAGAGTCTGCTGTTCAGCGCAATGTACACGTTGCCTGCTGTTCTGCACAATGTATACAGGGGCTGATGATCAGCGTAATGTACACAGAGGCTGCTGTTCAGCACAATGTACATGGGGGCTGCTGTTCAGCACAATGTACACGGGGGCTGCTGTTCAGCACAATGTACACGGAGCTGCTGTTCAGCACAATGTACATGGAGTCTGATGTTCAGCACAATGTACACGGGGGCTGCTGTTAAGCACAAGGTACATGGGGGCTGCTGCTCAGCAGAATGTACACGGAGCTGCTGTTCAGCACAATGTACATATAGGCTGATGTTCAGCACAATGTACACGGGGGCTGCTGTTCAGCACAATGTACACACAGGCTGCTGTTCAGCAGAATGTACCACGGGGGCTGCTGTTCAGCGCAATGCACATGGGAGCCACTATTTGATACAATGTACGCGGGAGCTGCTGTTCGACACAATGTACATGGGGGCTGCATTTCAGCACAATGTACACAGGAGCTGCTGTTCAGCACAGTGTACACGGAGGCTGCTGTTCAGCACAATGTACACAGGAGCTGCTGTTCAGCACAATGTACACGGGAGCTGCTGTTCAGCACAATGTACATGATGGCTGCTGTTCGACACAATGTACATGGAGGCTGCTATTCATCACAATGTACACGGAGGCTGCACTTCAGCACAATGTACATGGGAGCTACTGTTCAGCGCATTGTACACGGAGGCTGCTATTCATCACAATGTACACGGAGGCTGCACTTCAGCACAATGTACATGGGAGCTACTGTTCAGCGCATTGTACACGGAGGCTGCTATTCAGCACAATGTACACGGGGGCTGCTCTTCAGCACAATGTACATGGGGGCTACTGTTCAGCGCATTGTACACGGAGGCTGCTGTTCAGCACAATGTACACGGACGCTGCTGTTCAGCACAATGTACACGGACGCTGCTGTTCAGCACAATGTACACGGGAGCTGCTCTTCAGCACAATGTACACGGGAACTGCTGTTCAGCACAATGTACACGGGGGCTGCTGTTCAACACAATGTACACGGGAGCAGCTGGTCAGCACAATGTACATGGGGGCTGATGTTCGACACAATGTACACGGGAGCAGCTGGTCAGCACAATGTACATGGGGGCTGCTGTTCGACACAATGTACACGGGAGCAGCTGTTCAGCACCATGTACACGGGGGCTGCTGTTCGACACAATGTACACGGAGGCTGCTGTTCAGCACAATGTACACGGGAGCTGCTGTTCAGCACAATGTTCACGGGGGCTGCTGATCAGCACAATGTACACGGGGGCTGCTGTTCGACACAATGTACACGGGGGCTGCTGTTCAGCACAATGTACACGGGGGCTGCTGTTCGACACAATGTACACAGGAGCTGCTGTTCAGCACAATGTACACGGGGGCTGCTGTTCAGCACAATGTACTCGGGGGCTGCTGTTCGACACAATGTACACGGGGGCTGCTGTTCAGCACAATGTACACGGGGGCTGCTGTTCAGCACAATGTACACGGGGCTGCTGTTCGACACAATGTACACGGGAGCAGCTGTTCAGCACAATGTACATGGGGGCTACTGTTCAGCGCATTGTACACAGAGTCTGCTGTTCAGCGCAATGTACACGTTGGCTGCTGTTCTGCACAATGTATACAGGGGCTGATGATCAGCGTAATGTACACAGAGGCTGCTGTTCAGCACAATGTACATGGGGGCTGCTGTTCAGCACAATGTAAATGGAGCTGCTGTTCAGCACAATGTACATGGAGGCTGATGTTCAGCACAATGTACACGGGGGCTGCTGTTCAGCACAAGGTACATGGAGCTGCTGTTCAGCACAATGTACATGGAGGCTGATGTTCAGCACAATGTACATGGAGGCTGATGTTCAGCACAATGTACATGGAGGCTGATGTTCAGCACAATGTACACAGGGGCTGCTGTTCAGCACAAGGTACACGGAGGCTGCTGTTCAGCACAATGTACGTGGGAGCTGCTGTTCAGCACAATGTACAAGGGGGCTGCTGTTCATCACAATGTACACGGGGGCTGCTGTTCAGCACAATGTACACGGGGGCTGCTGTTCGACACAATGTACACGGGGGCTGCTGTTCAGCACAATGTACACGGGGGCTGCTGTTCGACACAATGTACATGGGAGCAGCTGTTCAGCACAATGTACATGGGGGCTACTGTTCAGCGCATTGTACACAGAGTCTGCTGTTCAGCGCAATGTACACGTTGCCTGCTGTTCTGCACAATGTATACAGGGGCTGATGATCAGCGTAATGTACACAGAGGCTGCTGTTCAGCACAATGTACATGGGGGCTGCTGTTCAGCACAATGTACACGGGGGCTGCACTTCAGCACAATGTACATGGGGGCTACTGTTCAGCGCATTGTACACAGAGTCTGCTGTTCAGCGCAATGTACACGTTGCCTGCTGTTCTGCACAATGTATACAGGGGCTGATGATCAGCGTAATGTACACAGAGGCTGCTGTTCAGCACAATGTACATGGGGGCTGCTGTTCAGCACAATGTACACGGGGGCTGCTGTTCAGCACAATGTACACGGAGCTGCTGTTCAGCACAATGTACATGGAGTCTGATGTTCAGCACAATGTACACGGGGGCTGCTGTTAAGCACAAGGTACATGGGGGCTGCTGCTCAGCAGAATGTACACGGAGCTGCTGTTCAGCACAATGTACATATAGGCTGATGTTCAGCACAATGTACACGGGGGCTGCTGTTCAGCACAATGTACACACAGGCTGCTGTTCAGCAGAATGTACCACGGGGGCTGCTGTTCAGCGCAATGCACATGGGAGCCACTATTTGATACAATGTACGCGGGAGCTGCTGTTCGACACAATGTACATGGGGGCTGCATTTCAGCACAATGTACACAGGAGCTGCTGTTCAGCACAGTGTACACGGAGGCTGCTGTTCAGCACAATGTACACAGGAGCTGCTGTTCAGCACAATGTACACGGGAGCTGCTGTTCAGCACAATGTACATGATGGCTGCTGTTCGACACAATGTACATGGAGGCTGCTATTCATCACAATGTACACGGAGGCTGCACTTCAGCACAATGTACATGGGAGCTACTGTTCAGCGCATTGTACACGGAGGCTGCTATTCAGCACAATGTACACGGACGCTGCTGTTCAGCACAATGTACACGGGAGCTGCTCTTCAGCACAATGTACACGGGAACTGCTGTTCAGCACAATGTACACGGGGGCTGCTGTTCGACACAATGTACACGGGAGCAGCTGGTCAGCACAATGTACATGGGGACTGATGTTCGACACAATGTACACGGGAGCAGCTGGTCAGCACAATGTACATGGGGGCTGCTGTTCGACACAATGTACACGGGAGCAGCTGTTCAGCACCATGTACACGGGGGCTGCTGTTCGACACAATGTACACGGAGGCTGCTGTTCAGCACAATGTACACGGGAGCTGCTGTTCAGCACAATGTTCACGGGGGCTGCTGATCAGCACAATGTACACGGGGGCTGCTGTTCGACACAATGTACACGGGGAATGCTGTTCAGCACAATGTACACGGGGGCTGCTGTTCGACACAATGTACACAGGAGCTGCTGTTCAGCACAATGTACACGGGGGCTGCTGTTCAGCACAATGTACTCGGGGGCTGCTGTTCGACACAATGTACACGGGGGCTGCTGTTCAGCGCAATGTACACAGGGGCTGCTGTTCGACACAATGTACACAGGAGCAGCTGTTCAGCACAATGTACATGGGGGCTGCTGTTCGACACAATGTACACGGGACCAGCTGTTCAGCACAATGTACACGGGGGCTGCTGTTCGACACAATGTACACGGAGGCTGCTGTTCAGCACAATGTACACGGGAGCTGCTGTTCAGCACAATGTACACGGGGGCTGCTGTTCATCACAATGTACACGGGGGCTGCTGTTCGACACAATGTACACGGGGGCTGCTGTTCAGCACAATGTACACGGGGCTGCTGTTCGACACAATGTACACGGGAGCAGCTGTTCAGCACAATGTACATGGGGGCTACTGTTCAGCGCATTGTACATAGAGTCTGCTGTTCAGCGCAATGTACACGTTGGCTGCTGTTCTGCACAATGTATACAGGGGCTGATGATCAGCGTAATATACACAGAGGCTGCTGTTCAGCACAATGTACATGGGGGCTGCTGTTCAGCACAATGTAAATGGAGCTGCTGTTCAGCACAATGTACATGGAGGCTGATGTTCAGCACAATGTACACGGGGGCTGCTGTTCAGCACAAGGTACATGGAGCTGCTGTTCAGCACAATGTACATGGAGGCTGATGTTCAGCACAATGTACATGGAGGCTGATGTTCAGCACAATGTACAAGGAGGCTGATGTTCAGCACAATGTACACGGGGGCTGCTGTTCAGCACAAGGTACACGGAGGCTGCTGTTCAGCACAATGTACGTGGGAGCTGCTGTTCAGCACAATGTACAAGGGGGCTGCTGTTCATCACAATGTACACGGGGGCTGCTGTTCAGCACAATGTACACGGGGGCTGCTGTTCGACACAATGTACACGGGGGCTGCTGTTCAGCACAATGTACACGGGGGCTGCTGTTCGACACAATGTACATGGGAGCAGCTGTTCAGCACAATGTACATGGGGGCTACTGTTCAGCGCATTGTACACAGAGTCTGCTGTTCAGCGCAATGTACACGTTGCCTGCTGTTCTGCACAATGTATACAGGGGCTGATGATCAGCGTAATGTACACAGAGGCTGCTGTTCAGCACAATGTACATGGGGGCTGCTGTTCAGCACAATGTACACGGGGGCTGCACTTCAGCACAATGTACATGGGGGCTACTGTTCAGCGCATTGTACACAGAGTCTGCTGTTCAGCGCAATGTACACGTTGCCTGCTGTTCTGCACAATGTATACAGGGGCTGATGATCAGCGTAATGTACACAGAGGCTGCTGTTCAGCACAATGTACATGGGGGCTGCTGTTCAGCACAATGTACACGGGGGCTGCTGTTCAGCACAATGTACACGGAGCTGCTGTTCAGCACAATGTACATGGAGTCTGATGTTCAGCACAATGTACACGGGGGCTGCTGTTAAGCACAAGGTACATGGGGGCTGCTGCTCAGCAGAATGTACACGGAGCTGCTGTTCAGCACAATGTACATATAGGCTGATGTTCAGCACAATGTACACGGGGGCTGCTGTTCAGCACAATGTACACACAGGCTGCTGTTCAGCAGAATGTACCACGGGGGCTGCTGTTCAGCGCAATGCACATGGGAGCCACTATTTGATACAATGTACGCGGGAGCTGCTGTTCGACACAATGTACATGGGGGCTGCATTTCAGCACAATGTACACAGGAGCTGCTGTTCAGCACAGTGTACACGGAGGCTGCTGTTCAGCACAATGTACACAGGAGCTGCTGTTCAGCACAATGTACACGGGAGCTGCTGTTCAGCACAATGTACATGATGGCTGCTGTTCGACACAATGTACATGGAGGCTGCTATTCATCACAATGTACACGGAGGCTGCACTTCAGCACAATGTACATGGGAGCTACTGTTCAGCGCATTGTACACGGAGGCTGCTATTCATCACAATGTACACGGAGGCTGCACTTCAGCACAATGTACATGGGAGCTACTGTTCAGCGCATTGTACACGGAGGCTGCTATTCAGCACAATGTACACGGGGGCTGCTCTTCAGCACAATGTACATGGGGGCTACTGTTCAGCGCATTGTACACGGAGGCTGCTGTTCAGCACAATGTACACGGACGCTGCTGTTCAGCACAATGTACACGGACGCTGCTGTTCAGCACAATGTACACGGGAGCTGCTCTTCAGCACAATGTACACGGGAACTGCTGTTCAGCACAATGTACACGGGGGCTGCTGTTCAACACAATGTACACGGGAGCAGCTGGTCAGCACAATGTACATGGGGGCTGATGTTCGACACAATGTACACGGGAGCAGCTGGTCAGCACAATGTACATGGGGGCTGCTGTTCGACACAATGTACACGGGAGCAGCTGTTCAGCACCATGTACACGGGGGCTGCTGTTCGACACAATGTACACGGAGGCTGCTGTTCAGCACAATGTACACGGGAGCTGCTGTTCAGCACAATGTTCACGGGGGCTGCTGATCAGCACAATGTACACGGGGGCTGCTGTTCGACACAATGTACACGGGGGCTGCTGTTCAGCACAATGTACACGGGGGCTGCTGTTCGACACAATGTACACAGGAGCTGCTGTTCAGCACAATGTACACGGGGGCTGCTGTTCAGCACAATGTACTCGGGGGCTGCTGTTCGACACAATGTACACGGGGGCTGCTGTTCAGCACAATGTACACGGGGGCTGCTGTTCAGCACAATGTACACGGGGCTGCTGTTCGACACAATGTACACGGGAGCAGCTGTTCAGCACAATGTACATGGGGGCTACTGTTCAGCGCATTGTACACAGAGTCTGCTGTTCAGCGCAATGTACACGTTGGCTGCTGTTCTGCACAATGTATACAGGGGCTGATGATCAGCGTAATGTACACAGAGGCTGCTGTTCAGCACAATGTACATGGGGGCTGCTGTTCAGCACAATGTAAATGGAGCTGCTGTTCAGCACAATGTACATGGAGGCTGATGTTCAGCACAATGTACACGGGGGCTGCTGTTCAGCACAAGGTACATGGAGCTGCTGTTCAGCACAATGTACATGGAGGCTGATGTTCAGCACAATGTACATGGAGGCTGATGTTCAGCACAATGTACATGGAGGCTGATGTTCAGCACAATGTACACAGGGGCTGCTGTTCAGCACAAGGTACACGGAGGCTGCTGTTCAGCACAATGTACGTGGGAGCTGCTGTTCATCACAATGTACACGGGGGCTGCTGTTCAGCACAATGTACACGGGGGCTGCTGTTCGACACAATGTACACGGGGGCTGCTGTTCAGCACAATGTACACGGGGGCTGCTGTTCGACACAATGTACATGGGAGCAGCTGTTCAGCACAATGTACATGGGGGCTACTGTTCAGCGCATTGTACACAGAGTCTGCTGTTCAGCGCAATGTACACGTTGCCTGCTGTTCTGCACAATGTATACAGGGGCTGATGATCAGCGTAATGTACACAGAGGCTGCTGTTCAGCACAATGTACATGGGGGCTGCTGTTCAGCACAATGTACACGGGGGCTGCACTTCAGCACAATGTACATGGGGGCTACTGTTCAGCGCATTGTACACAGAGTCTGCTGTTCAGCGCAATGTACACGTTGCCTGCTGTTCTGCACAATGTATACAGGGGCTGATGATCAGCGTAATGTACACAGAGGCTGCTGTTCAGCACAATGTACATGGGGGCTGCTGTTCAGCACAATGTACACGGGGGCTGCTGTTCAGCACAATGTACACGGAGCTGCTGTTCAGCACAATGTACATGGAGTCTGATGTTCAGCACAATGTACACGGGGGCTGCTGTTAAGCACAAGGTACATGGGGGCTGCTGCTCAGCAGAATGTACACGGAGCTGCTGTTCAGCACAATGTACATATAGGCTGATGTTCAGCACAATGTACACGGGGGCTGCTGTTCAGCACAATGTACACACAGGCTGCTGTTCAGCAGAATGTACCACGGGGGCTGCTGTTCAGCGCAATGCACATGGGAGCCACTATTTGATACAATGTACGCGGGAGCTGCTGTTCGACACAATGTACATGGGGGCTGCATTTCAGCACAATGTACACAGGAGCTGCTGTTCAGCACAGTGTACACGGAGGCTGCTGTTCAGCACAATGTACACAGGAGCTGCTGTTCAGCACAATGTACACGGGAGCTGCTGTTCAGCACAATGTACATGATGGCTGCTGTTCGACACAATGTACATGGAGGCTGCTATTCATCACAATGTACACGGAGGCTGCACTTCAGCACAATGTACATGGGAGCTACTGTTCAGCGCATTGTACACGGAGGCTGCTATTCGGCACAATGTACACGGACGCTGCTGTTCAGCACAATGTACACGGGAGCTGCTCTTCAGCACAATGTACACGGGAACTGCTGTTCAGCACAATGTACACGGGGGCTGCTGTTCGACACAATGTACACGGGAGCAGCTGGTCAGCACAATGTACATGGGGACTGATGTTCGACACAATGTACACGGGAGCAGCTGGTCAGCACAATGTACATGGGGGCTGCTGTTCGACACAATGTACACGGGAGCAGCTGTTCAGCACCATGTACACGGGGGCTGCTGTTCGACACAATGTACACGGAGGCTGCTGTTCAGCACAATGTACACGGGAGCTGCTGTTCAGCACAATGTTCACGGGGGCTGCTGATCAGCACAATGTACACGGGGGCTGCTGTTCGACACAATGTACACGGGGGCTGCTGTTCAGCACAATGTACACGGGGGCTGCTGTTCGTCACAATGTACACTGGAGCTGCTGTTCAGCACAATGTACACGGGGGCTGCTGTTCAGCACAATGTACTCGGGGGCTGCTGTTCGACACAATGTACACGGGGGCTGCTGTTCAGCGCAATGTACACAGGGGCTGCTGTTCGACACAATGTACACAGGAGCAGCTGTTCAGCACAATGTACATGGGGGCTGCTGTTCGACACAATGTACACGGGACCAGCTGTTCAGCACAATGTACACGGGGGCTGCTGTTCGACACAATGTACACGGAGGCTGCTGTTCAGCACAATGTACACGGGAGCTGCTGTTCAGCACAATGTACACGGGGGCTGCTGTTCATCACAATGTACACGGGGGCTGCTGTTCGACACAATGTACACGGGGGCTGCTGTTCAGCACAATGTACACGGGGCTGCTGTTCGACACAATGTACACGGGAGCAGCTGTTCAGCACAATGTACATGGGGGCTACTGTTCAGCGCATTGTACATAGAGTCTGCTGTTCAGCGCAATGTACACGTTGGCTGCTGTTCTGCACAATGTATACAGGGGCTGATGATCAGCGTAATATACACAGAGGCTGCTGTTCAGCACAATGTACATGGGGGCTGCTGTTCAGCACAATGTAAATGGAGCTGCTGTTCAGCACAATGTACATGGAGGCTGATGTTCAGCACAATGTACACGGGGGCTGCTGTTCAGCACAAGGTACATGGAGCTGCTGTTCAGCACAATGTACATGGAGGCTGATGTTCAGCACAATGTACATGGAGGCTGATGTTCAGCACAATGTACATGGAGGCTGATGTTCAGCACAATGTACACGGGGGCTGCTGTTCAGCACAAGGTACACGGAGGCTGCTGTTCAGCACAATGTACGTGGGAGCTGCTGTTCAGCACAATGTACAAGGGGGCTGCTGTTCATCACAATGTACACGGGGGCTGCTGTTCAGCACAATGTACACGGGGGCTGCTGTTCGACACAATGTACACGGGGGCTGCTGTTCAGCACAATGTACACGGGGGCTGCTGTTCGACACAATGTACATGGGAGCAGCTGTTCAGCACAATGTACATGGGGGCTACTGTTCAGCGCATTGTACACAGAGTCTGCTGTTCAGCGCAATGTACACGTTGCCTGCTGTTCTGCACAATGTATACAGGGGCTGATGATCAGCGTAATGTACACAGAGGCTGCTGTTCAGCACAATGTACATGGGGGCTGCTGTTCAGCACAATGTACACGGGGGCTGCTCTTCAGCACAATGTACATGGGGGCTAATGTTCAGCGCATTGTACACGGAGGCTGCTGTTCAGCACAATGTACACGGACGCTGCTGTTCAGCACAATGTACACGGGAGCTGCTGTTAAGCACAATGTACACGGGGGCTGCTGTTCATCACAATGTACATGGAGGCTGATGTTCAGCACAATGTACATGGAGGCTGATGTTCAGCACAATGTACATGGAGGCTGATGTTCAGCACAATGTACACGGGGGCTGCTGTTCAGCACAAGGTACACGGAGGCTGCTGTTCAGCACAATGTACGTGGGAGCTGCTGTTCAGCACAATGTACAAGGGGGCTGCTGTTCATCACAATGTACACGGGGGCTGCTGTTCAGCACAATGTACACGGGGGCTGCTGTTCGACACAATGTACACGGGGGCTGCTGTTCAGCACAATGTACACGGGGGCTGCTGTTCGATACAATGTACATGGGAGCAGCTGTTCAGCACAACGTACATGGGGGCTACTGTTCAGCACATTGTACACAGAGTCTGCTGTTCAGCGCAATGTACACGTTGGCTGCTGTTCTGCACAATGTATACAGGGGCTGATGAACAGCGTAATGTACACAGAGGCTGCTGTTCAGCACAATGTACATGGGGGCTGCTGTTCAGCACAATGTACACGGGGGCTGCTGTTCAGCACAATGTACACGGAGCAGCTGTTCAGCACAATGTACATGGAGTCTGATGTTCAGCACAATGTACACGGGGGCTGCTGTTAAGCACAAGGTACATGGGGGCTGCTGCTCAGCAGAATGTACACGGAGCTGCTGTTCAGCACAATGTACATATAGGCTGATGTTCAGCACAATGTACACGGGGGCTGCTGTTCAGCACAATGTACGCACAGGCTGCTGTTCAGCAGAATGTACCACGGGGGCTGCTGTTCAGCGCAATGCACATGGGAGCCACTATTTGATACAATGTACGCGGGAGCTGCTGTTCGACACAATGTACATGGGGGCTGCATTTCAGCACAATGTACACAGGAGCTGCTGTTCAGCACAGTGTACACGGAGGCTGCTGTTCAGCACAATGTACACGGACGCTGCTGTTCAGCACAATGTACACGGACGCTGCTGTTCAGCACAATGTACACGGGAGCTGCTCTTCAGCACAATGTACACGGGAACTGCTGTTCAGCACAATGTACACGGGGGCTGCTGTTCAACACAATGTACACGGGAGCAGCTGGTCAGCACAATGTACATGGGGGCTGATGTTCGACACAATGTACACGGGAGCAGCTGGTCAGCACAATGTACATGGGGGCTGCTGTTCGACACAATGTACACGGGAGCAGCTGTTCAGCACCATGTACACGGGGGCTGCTGTTCGACACAATGTACACGGAGGCTGCTGTTCAGCACAATGTACACGGGAGCTGCTGTTCAGCACAATGTTCACGGGGGCTGCTGATCAGCACAATGTACACGGGGGCTGCTGTTCGACACAATGTACACGGGGGCTGCTGTTCAGCACAATGTACACGGGGGCTGCTGTTCGACACAATGTACACAGGAGCTGCTGTTCAGCACAATGTACACGGGGGCTGCTGTTCAGCACAATGTACTCGGGGGCTGCTGTTCGACACAATGTACACGGGGGCTGCTGTTCAGCACAATGTACACGGGGGCTGCTGTTCAGCACAATGTACACGGGGCTGCTGTTCGACACAATGTACACGGGAGCAGCTGTTCAGCACAATGTACATGGGGGCTACTGTTCAGCGCATTGTACACAGAGTCTGCTGTTCAGCGCAATGTACACGTTGGCTGCTGTTCTGCACAATGTATACAGGGGCTGATGATCAGCGTAATGTACACAGAGGCTGCTGTTCAGCACAATGTACATGGGGGCTGCTGTTCAGCACAATGTAAATGGAGCTGCTGTTCAGCACAATGTACATGGAGGCTGATGTTCAGCACAATGTACACGGGGGCTGCTGTTCAGCACAAGGTACATGGAGCTGCTGTTCAGCACAATGTACATGGAGGCTGATGTTCAGCACAATGTACATGGAGGCTGATGTTCAGCACAATGTACATGGAGGCTGATGTTCAGCACAATGTACACAGGGGCTGCTGTTCAGCACAAGGTACACGGAGGCTGCTGTTCAGCACAATGTACGTGGGAGCTGCTGTTCAGCACAATGTACAAGGGGGCTGCTGTTCATCACAATGTACACGGGGGCTGCTGTTCAGCACAATGTACACGGGGGCTGCTGTTCGACACAATGTACACGGGGGCTGCTGTTCAGCACAATGTACACGGGGGCTGCTGTTCGACACAATGTACATGGGAGCAGCTGTTCAGCACAATGTACATGGGGGCTACTGTTCAGCGCATTGTACACAGAGTCTGCTGTTCAGCGCAATGTACACGTTGCCTGCTGTTCTGCACAATGTATACAGGGGCTGATGATCAGCGTAATGTACACAGAGGCTGCTGTTCAGCACAATGTACATGGGGGCTGCTGTTCAGCACAATGTACACGGGGGCTGCACTTCAGCACAATGTACATGGGGGCTACTGTTCAGCGCATTGTACACAGAGTCTGCTGTTCAGCGCAATGTACACGTTGCCTGCTGTTCTGCACAATGTATACAGGGGCTGATGATCAGCGTAATGTACACAGAGGCTGCTGTTCAGCACAATGTACATGGGGGCTGCTGTTCAGCACAATGTACACGGGGGCTGCTGTTCAGCACAATGTACACGGAGCTGCTGTTCAGCACAATGTACATGGAGTCTGATGTTCAGCACAATGTACACGGGGGCTGCTGTTAAGCACAAGGTACATGGGGGCTGCTGCTCAGCAGAATGTACACGGAGCTGCTGTTCAGCACAATGTACATATAGGCTGATGTTCAGCACAATGTACACGGGGGCTGCTGTTCAGCACAATGTACACACAGGCTGCTGTTCAGCAGAATGTACCACGGGGGCTGCTGTTCAGCGCAATGCACATGGGAGCCACTATTTGATACAATGTACGCGGGAGCTGCTGTTCGACACAATGTACATGGGGGCTGCATTTCAGCACAATGTACACAGGAGCTGCTGTTCAGCACAGTGTACACGGAGGCTGCTGTTCAGCACAATGTACACAGGAGCTGCTGTTCAGCACAATGTACACGGGAGCTGCTGTTCAGCACAATGTACATGATGGCTGCTGTTCGACACAATGTACATGGAGGCTGCTATTCATCACAATGTACACGGAGGCTGCACTTCAGCACAATGTACATGGGAGCTACTGTTCAGCGCATTGTACACGGAGGCTGCTATTCAGCACAATGTACACGGACGCTGCTGTTCAGCACAATGTACACGGGAGCTGCTCTTCAGCACAATGTACACGGGAACTGCTGTTCAGCACAATGTACACGGGGGCTGCTGTTCGACACAATGTACACGGGAGCAGCTGGTCAGCACAATGTACATGGGGACTGATGTTCGACACAATGTACACGGGAGCAGCTGGTCAGCACAATGTACATGGGGGCTGCTGTTCGACACAATGTACACGGGAGCAGCTGTTCAGCACCATGTACACGGGGGCTGCTGTTCGACACAATGTACACGGAGGCTGCTGTTCAGCACAATGTACACGGGAGCTGCTGTTCAGCACAATGTTCACGGGGGCTGCTGATCAGCACAATGTACACGGGGGCTGCTGTTCGACACAATGTACACGGGGGCTGCTGTTCAGCACAATGTACACGGGGGCTGCTGTTCGACACAATGTACACAGGAGCTGCTGTTCAGCACAATGTACACGGGGGCTGCTGTTCAGCACAATGTACTCGGGGGCTGCTGTTCGACACAATGTACACGGGGGCTGCTGTTCAGCGCAATGTACACAGGGGCTGCTGTTCGACACAATGTACACAGGAGCAGCTGTTCAGCACAATGTACATGGGGGCTGCTGTTCGACACAATGTACACGGGACCAGCTGTTCAGCACAATGTACACGGGGGCTGCTGTTCGACACAATGTACACGGAGGCTGCTGTTCAGCACAATGTACACGGGAGCTGCTGTTCAGCACAATGTACACGGGGGCTGCTGTTCATCACAATGTACACGGGGGCTGCTGTTCGACACAATGTACACGGGGGCTGCTGTTCAGCACAATGTACACGGGGCTGCTGTTCGACACAATGTACACGGGAGCAGCTGTTCAGCACAATGTACATGGGGGCTACTGTTCAGCGCATTGTACATAGAGTCTGCTGTTCAGCGCAATGTACACGTTGGCTGCTGTTCTGCACAATGTATACAGGGGCTGATGATCAGCGTAATATACACAGAGGCTGCTGTTCAGCACAATGTACATGGGGGCTGCTGTTCAGCACAATGTAAATGGAGCTGCTGTTCAGCACAATGTACATGGAGGCTGATGTTCAGCACAATGTACACGGGGGCTGCTGTTCAGCACAAGGTACATGGAGCTGCTGTTCAGCACAATGTACATGGAGGCTGATGTTCAGCACAATGTACATGGAGGCTGATGTTCAGCACAATGTACATGGAGGCTGATGTTCAGCACAATGTACACGGGGGCTGCTGTTCAGCACAAGGTACACGGAGGCTGCTGTTCAGCACAATGTACGTGGGAGCTGCTGTTCAGCACAATGTACAAGGGGGCTGCTGTTCATCACAATGTACACGGGGGCTGCTGTTCAGCACAATGTACACGGGGGCTGCTGTTCGACACAATGTACACGGGGGCTGCTGTTCAGCACAATGTACACGGGGGCTGCTGTTCGACACAATGTACATGGGAGCAGCTGTTCAGCACAATGTACATGGGGGCTACTGTTCAGCGCATTGTACACAGAGTCTGCTGTTCAGCGCAATGTACACGTTGCCTGCTGTTCTGCACAATGTATACAGGGGCTGATGATCAGCGTAATGTACACAGAGGCTGCTGTTCAGCACAATGTACATGGGGGCTGCTGTTCAGCACAATGTACACGGGGGCTGCTCTTCAGCACAATGTACATGGGGGCTAATGTTCAGCGCATTGTACACGGAGGCTGCTGTTCAGCACAATGTACACGGACGCTGCTGTTCAGCACAATGTACACGGGAGCTGCTGTTAAGCACAATGTACACGGGGGCTGCTGTTCATCACAATGTACATGGAGGCTGATGTTCAGCACAATGTACATGGAGGCTGATGTTCAGCACAATGTACATGGAGGCTGATGTTCAGCACAATGTACACGGGGGCTGCTGTTCAGCACAAGGTACACGGAGGCTGCTGTTCAGCACAATGTACTTGGGAGCTGCTGTTCAGCACAATGTACAAGGGGGCTGCTGTTCATCACAATGTACACGGGGGCTGCTGTTCAGCACAATGTACACGGGGGCTGCTGTTCGACACAATGTACACGGGGGCTGCTGTTCAGCACAATGTACACGGGGGCTGCTGTTCGACACAATGTACATGGGAGCAGCTGTTCAGCACAACGTACATGGGGGCTACTGTTCAGCACATTGTACACAGAGTCTGCTGTTCAGCGCAATGTACACGTTGGCTGCTGTTCTGCACAATGTATACAGGGGCTGATGAACAGCGTAATGTACACAGAGGCTGCTGTTCAGCACAATGTACATGGGGGCTGCTGTTCAGCACAATGTACACGGGGGCTGCTGTTCAGCACAATGTACACGGAGCTGCTGTTCAGCACAATGTACATGGAGTCTGATGTTCAGCACAATGTACACGGGGGCTGCTGTTAAGCACAAGGTACATGGGGGCTGCTGCTCAGCAGAATGTACACGGAGCTGCTGTTCAGCACAATGTACATATAGGCTGATGTTCAGCACAATGTACACGGGGGCTGCTGTTCAGCACAATGTACGCACAGGCTGCTGTTCAGCAGAATGTACCACGGGGGCTGCTGTTCAGCGCAATGCACATGGGAGCCACTATTTGATACAATGTACGCGGGAGCTGCTGTTCGACACAATGTACATGGGGGCTGCATTTCAGCACAATGTACACAGGAGCTGCTGTTCAGCACAGTGTACACGGAGGCTGCTGTTCAGCACAATGTACACAGGAGCTGCTGTTCAGCACAATGTACACGGGAGCTGCTGTTCAGCACAATGTACATGATGGCTGCTGTTCGACACAATGTACATGGAGGCTGCTATTCATCACAATGTACACGGAGGCTGCACTTCAGCACAATGTACATGGGAGCTACTGTTCAGCGCATTGTACACGGAGGCTGCTATTCAGCACAATGTACACGGGGGCTGCTCTTCAGCACAATGTACATGGGGGCTACTGTTCAGCGCATTGTACACGGAGGCTGCTGTTCAGCACAATGTACACGGACGCTGCTGTTCAGCACAATGTACACGGACGCTGCTGTTCAGCACAATGTACACGGGAGCTGCTGTTCAGCACAATGTACACGGGAGCTGCTGTTCAGCACAATGTACACGGGGGCTGCTGTTCGACACAATGTACACGGGAGCAGCTGGTCAGCACAATGTACATGGGGGCTGCTGTTCGACACAATGTACACGGGAGCAGCTGGTCAGCACAATGTACATGGGGGCTGCTGTTCGACACAATGTACACGGGAGCAGCTGTTCAGCACCATGTACACGGGGGCTGCTGTTCGACACAATGTACACGGAGGCTGCTGTTCAGCACAATGTACACGGGAGCTGCTGTTCAGCACAATGTACACGGGGGCTGCTGATCAGCACAATGTACACGGGGGCTGCTGTTCGACATAATGTACACGGGGGCTGCTGTTCAGCACAATGTACACGGGGGCTGCTGTTCGACACAATGTACACAGGAGCTGCTGTTCAGCACAATGTACACGGGGGCTGCTGTTCAGCACAATGTACACGGGGGCTGCTGTTCGACACAATGTACACGGGGGCTGCTGTTCAGCACAATGTACACGGGGGCTGCTGTTCGACACAATGTACATGGGAGCAGCTGTTCAGCACAATGTACATGGGGGCTACTGTTCAGCGCATTGTACACAGAGTCTGCTGTTCAGCGCAATGTACACGTTGGCTGCTGTTCTGCACAATGTATGCAGGGGCTGATGATCACCGTAATGTACACAGAGGCTGCTGTTCAGCACAATGTACATGGGGGCTGCTGTTCAGCACAATGTATACGGGGGCTGCTGTTCAGCACAATGTAAATGGAGCTGCTTTTCAGCACAATGTACATGGAGGCTGATGTTCAGCACAATGTACACGGGGGCTGCTGTTCAGCACAAGGTACATGGAGCTGCTGTTCAGCACAATGTACATGGAGGCTGATGTTCAGCACAATGTACATGGAGGCTGATGTTCAGCACAATGTACATGGAGGCTGATGTTCAGCACAATGTACACGGGGGCTGCTGTTCAGCACAAGGTACACGGAGGCTGCTGTTCAGCACAATGTACGTGGGAGCTGCTGTTCAGCACAATGTACACGGGGGCTGCTGTTCATCACAATGTACACGGGGGCTGCTGTTCGACACAATGTACACGGGGGCTGCTGTTCAGCACAATGTACACGGGGGCTGCTGTTCGACACAATGTACACGGGAGCAGCTGTTCAGCACAATGTACATGGGGGCTACTGTTCAGCGAATTGTACACAGAGTCTGCTGTTCAGCGCAATGTACACGTTGGCTGCTGTTCTGCTCAATGTATACAGGGGCTGATGATCAGCGTAATGTACACAGAGGCTGCTGTTCAGCACAATGTACATGGGGGCTGCTGTTCAGCACAATGTACACGGGGGCTGCTGTTCAGCACAATGTAAATGGAGCTGCTGTTCAGCACAATGTACATGGAGGCTGATGTTCAGCACAATGTACACGGGGGCTGCTGTTCAGCACAAGGTACATGGAGCTGCTGTTCAGCACAATGTACATGGAGGCTGATGTTCAGCACAATGTACATGGAGACTGATGTTCAGCACAATGTACATGGAGGCTGATGTTCAGCACAATGTACACGGGGGCTGCTGTTCAGCACAAGGTACATGGAGCTGCTGTTCAGCACAATGTACATGGAGGCTGATGTTCAGCACAATGTACACGGGGGATCCTGTTCAGCACAATGTACACAGAGGCTGCTGTTCAGCACAATGTACACGGAGGCTGCTGTTCGAAACAATGTACACAGGTGCTGCTGTTTGACACAATGTACACAGGGGCTGCTGTGAGGCACAATGGACATGGGGACTGCTGTTCAGCACAATGTACATGGGGACTGCTGTTCAGCACAATGTACACGGGGGCTGCTGTTCAGCACAATGTACATGGGAGCTGCTGTTCAGCACAATGTACACAGAGGCTGCTGTTCGGCACACTGTACACAGAGGCTGCTGTTCGCCACAATGTACACGGAGGCTGCTGTTCGACACAATGTACATGGAGGCTGCTGTTCAGGACAATGTAAAGCGGGCTACTGTTCGACATAATGTACACGGAGGACGCTGTTCGACACAATGTACACGGAGGCCGCTGTTCGACAGAATGTACACGGGGGCTGTTGTTCAACACAATGTACATGGAGGCCGCTGTTAAAGACAATGTACACAGGGGCTACTGTTCTGCACAATGTACATGGGGGCTGCTGTTCAGCACAATAGACACAGGAGCTGCTGTACATCGCAATGTACACGGGAGTTGCTGTTCGACATAATGTACATGGGAGCTGCTGTTCGACACAATGTACACGGGAGCTGCTGTTTGATACAATGTAGGAGGGGGCTGTTGTTCAACGCAACGTACATGGGGGCTGCTTTTCAACGCAATGTACACGGGGGCTGTTGTTCGACACAATGTACACGGGAACTGCTGTTCAACACAATGTACAAGGGGGCTGTTGTTCAATGCCATGTACACGGAGGCTGCTGTTCGAAACAATGTACACAGGGGCTGTTTTTAGGCACAATGTACACGGGAGCTGCTGTTCAGCACAATGTGCATGGGGGCTGCTGTTCGACACAATGTACACAGGGTCTACTGTTAGGCACAATGTACACAGAGGCTGCTGTTCAGCACAATGTGCAGGTGGGCAGGTGATCAGCACAATGTACACAGGGGCTGCTGTTTAGCACAATGTACACGCAGACTGCTGTTCAGCACAATGTACACGGGAGCTGCTGTTCAGCACAATGTACACGGGAGCTGCTGTTCAGCACAATGTACACGGGGGCTGCTGTTCAGCACAATGTACACGGGAGCTGCTGTTCAGCACAATGTACACGGGAGCTGCTGTTCAGCACAATGTACAGGGTAGCTCCTGTTCAGCGCAATGTATACGGCGATGCTGTTCAGCACAATGTACATGGAGGCTGCTGTTCTATGCAATGTACACGGGAGCTGCTGTTCAGCACAATGTACAGGTGGGCAGGTGTCCAGCACAAGTACATGGGCACTGCTGTTCAGCACAATGTACACGGGGGCTGCTGTTCGGCACAATGTACACGGGGGCTGCTGTTCAGCACAATGTAAACGGGGGCTGCTGTTCAGCACAATGTACACGGAGGCTGCTGTTCAGCACAAGGTACATGTGGGCAGGTGTCCAGCACAAGTAAATGGGGGCTGCTGTTCAGCACAATGTACATGGGGGCTGCTGTTCAGCACAATGTATATGGAGGCTGCTGTTCGACACAATGTATACGGTAGCTGCTGTACAGCAAAATGTACACAGGAGCTGCTGTACAGTGCAATGTACACGGAGATGTTGTTGTTCGACACAATGTACACGGGGGCTGCAGTTCAGCACAATGTACACGGGGGCTGCTGTTCAGCACAATGTACGCACAGGCTGCTGTTCAGCAGAATGTACCACGGGGGCTGCTGTTCAGCGCAATGCACATGGGAGCCACTATTTGATACAATGTACGCAGGGGCTGCTGTTCGACACAATGTACATGGGGGCTGCATTTCAGCACAATGTACACAGGAGCTGCTGTTCAGCACAGTGTACACGGAGGCTGCTGTTCAGCACAATGTACACAGGAGCTGCTGTTCAGCACAATGTACACGGGAGCTGCTGTTCAGCACAATGTACATGATGGCTGCTGTTCGACACAATGTGCATGGAGGCTGCTATTCATCACAATGTACACGGAAGCTGCACTTCAGCACAATGTACATGGGAGCTACTGTTCAGCGCATTGTACACGGAGGCTGCAATTCAGCACAATGTACACGGGGGCTGCTCTTCAGCACAATGTACATGGGGGCTACTGTTCAGCGCATTGTACACGGAGGCTGCTGTTCAGCACAATGTACACGGACACTGCTGTTCAGCACAATGTACACGGACGCTGCTGTTCAGCACAATGTACACGGGAGCTGCTGTTCAGCACAATGTACACGGGAGCTGCTGTTCAGCACAATGTACATGGGGGCTGCTGTTCGACACAATGTACACGGGGGCTGCTGTTCAGCACAATGTACACGGGGGCTGCTGTTCGACACAATGTACATGGGAGCAGCTGTTCAGCACAATGTACATGGGGGCTACTGTTCAGCGAATTGTACACAGAGTCTGCTGTTCAGCGCAATGTACACGTTGGCTGCTGTTCTGCACAATGTATGCAGGGGCTGATGATCAGCGTAATGTACACAGAGGCTGCTGTTCAGCACAATGTACATGGGGGCTGCTGTTCAGCACAATGTATACGGGGGCTGCTGTTCAGCACAATGTAAATGGAGCTGCTGTTCAGCACAATGTACATGGAGGCTGATGTTCAGCACAATGTACACGGGGGCTGCTGTTCAGCACAAGGTACATGGAGCTGCTGTTCAGCACAATGTACATGGAGGCTGATGTTCAGCACAATGTACATGGAGGCTGATGTTCAGCACAATGTACATGGAGGCTGATGTTCAGCACAATGTACACGGGGGCTGCTGTTCAGCACAAGGTACACGGAGGCTGCTGTTCAGCACAATGTACGTGGGAGCTGCTGTTCAGCACAATGTACACGGGGGCTGCTGTTCATCACAATGTACACGGGGGCTGCTGTTCGACACAATGTACACGGGGGCTGCTGTTCAGCACAATGTACACGGGGGCTGCTGTTCGACACAATGTACACGGGAGCAGCTGTTCAGCACAATGTACATGGGGGCTACTGTTCAGCGAATTGTACACAGAGTCTGCTGTTCAGCGCAATGTACACGTTGGCTGCTGTTCTGCTCAATGTATACAGGGGCTGATGATCAGCGTAATGTACACAGAGGCTGCTGTTCAGCACAATGTACATGGGGGCTGCTGTTCAGCACAATGTACACGGGGGCTGCTGTTCAGCACAATGTAAATGGAGCTGCTGTTCAGCACAATGTACATGGAGGCTGATGTTCAGCACAATGTACACGGGGGCTGCTGTTCAGCACAAGGTACATGGAGCTGCTGTTCAGCACAATGTACATGGAGGCTGATGTTCAGCACAATGTACATGGAGGCTGATGTTCAGCACAATGTACATGGAGGCTGATGTTCAGCACAATGTACACGGGGGCTGCTGTTCAGCACAAGGTACATGGAGCTGCTGTTCAGCACAATGTACATGGAGGCTGATGTTCAGCACAATGTACACGGGGGATCCTGTTCAGCACAATGTACACAGAGGCTGCTGTTCAGCACAATGTACATGGAGGCTGCTGTTCGAAACAATGTACACAGGTGCTGCTGTTTGACACAATGTACACAGGGGCTGCTGTTCGACACAATGTACACGGGGGCTGCTGTTCAGCACAATGTACACAGGGGCTGCTGTTTGACACAATGTACACAGGAGCAGCTGTTCAGCACAATGTACATGGGGGCTGCTGTTCGACACAATGTACACGGGACCAGCTGTTCAGCACAATGTACACGGGGGCTGCTGTTCGACACAATGTACACGGAGGCTGCTGTTCAGCACAATGTACACGGGAGCTGCTGTTCAGCACAATGTACACGGGGGCTGCTGTTCATCACAATGTACACGGGGGCTGCTGTTCGACACAATGTACACGGGGGCTGCTGTTCAGCACAATGTACACGGGGGCTGCTGTTCGACACAATGTACACGGGAGCAGCTGTTCAGCACAATGTACATGGGGGCTACTGTTCAGCGCATTGTACACAGAGTCTGCTGTTCAGCACAATGTACACGTTGGCTGCTGTTCTGCACAATGTATACAGGGGCTGATGATCAGCGTAATGTACACAGAGGCTGCTGTTCAGCACAATGTACATGGGGGCTGCTGTTCAGCACAATGTAAATGGAGCTGCTGTTCAGCACAATGTACATGGAGGCTGATGTTCAGCACAATGTACACGGGGGCTGCTGTTCAGCACAAGGTACATGGAGCTGCTGTTCAGCACAATGTACATGGAGGCTGATGTTCAGCACAATGTACATGGAGGCTGATGTTCAGCACAATGTACATGGAGGCTGATGTTCAGCACAATGTACACGGGGGCTGCTGTTCAGCACAAGGTACACGGAGGCTGCTGTTCAGCACAATGTACGTGGGAGCTGCTGTTCAGCACAATGTACAAGGGGGCTGCTGTTCATCACAGTGTACACGGGGGCTGCTGTTCAGCACAATGTACACGGGGGCTGCTGTTCGACACAATGTACACGGGGGCTGCTGTTCAGCACAATGTACACGGGGGCTGCTGTTCGACACAATGTACATGGGAACAGCTGTTCAGCACAATGTACATGGGGGCTGCTGTTCAGCACAATGTACACGGGGGCTGCTCTTCAGCACAATGTACATGGGGGCTAATGTTCAGCGCATTGTACACGGAGGCTGCTGTTCAGCACAATGTACACGGACGCTGCTGTTCAGCACAATGTACACGGGAGCTGCTGTTCAGCACAATGTACACGGGGGCTGCTGTTCATCACAATGTACATGGAGGCTGATGTTCAGCACAATGTACATAGAGGCTGATGTTCAGCACAATGTACATGGAGGCTGATGTTCAGCACAATGTACACGGGGGCTGCTGTTCAGCACAAGGTACACGGAGGCTGCTGTTCAGCACAATGTACGTGGGAGCTGCTGTTCAGCACAATGTACAAGGGGGCTGCTGTTCATCACAATGTACACGGGGGCTGCTGTTCAGCACAATGTACACGGGGGCTGCTGTTCGACACAATGTACACGGGGGCTGCTGTTCAGCACAATGTACACGGGGGCTGCTGTTCGACACAATGTACATGGGAGCAGCTGTTCAGCACAACGTACATGGGGGCTACTGTTCAGCACATTGTACACAGAGTCTGCTGTTCAGCGCAATGTACACGTTGGCTGCTGTTCTGCACAATGTATACAGGGGCTGATGATCAGCGTAATGTACACAGAGGCTGCTGTTCAGCACAATGTACATGGGGGCTGCTGTTCAGCACAATGTACACGGGGGCTGCTGTTCAGCACAATGTACACAGGAGCTGCTGTTCAACACAATGTACACGGGAGCTGCTGTTCAGCACAATGTACATGATGGCTGCTGTTCGACACAATGTACATGGAGGCTGCTATTCATCACAATGTACACGGAGGCTGCACTTCAGCACAATGTACATGGGAGCTACTGTTCAGCGCATTGTACACGGAGGCTGCTATTCAGCACAATGTACACGGGGGCTGCTGTTCAGCACAATGTACATGGGGGCTACTGTTCAGCGCATTGTACACGGAGGCTGCTGTTCAGCACAATGTACACGGACGCTGCTGTTCAGCACAATGTACACGGACGCTGCTGTTCAGCACAATGTACACGGGAGCTGCTGTTCAGCACAATGTACACGGGAGCTGCTGTTCAGCACAATGTACACGGGGGCTGCTGTTCGACACAATGTACACGGGAGCAGCTGGTCAGCACAATGTACATGGGGGCTGCTGTTCGACACAATGTACACGGGAGCAGCTGCTCAGCACAATGTACATGGGGGCTGCTGTTCGACACAATGTACACGGGAGCAGCTGTTCAGCACCATGTACACGGGGGCTGCTGTTCGACACAATGTACACGGAGGCTGCTGTTCAGCACAATGTACACGGGAGCTGCTGTTCAGCACAATGTACACGGGGGCTGCTGATCAGCACAATGTACACGGGGGCTGCTGTTCGACATAATGTACACGGGGGCTGCTGTTCAGCACAATGTACACGGGGGCTGCTGTTCGACACAATGTACACAGGAGCTGCTGTTCAGCACAATGTACACGGGGGCTGCTGTTCAGCACAATGTACACGGGGGCTGCTGTTCGACACAATGTACACGGGGGCTGCTGTTCAGCACAATGTACACGGGGGCTGCTGTTCGACACAATGTACATGGGAGCAGCTGTTCAGCACAATGTACATGGGGGCTACTGTTCAGCGCATTGTACACAGAGTCTGCTGTTCAGCGCAATGTACACGTTGGCTGCTGTTCTGCACAATGTATGCAGGGGCTGATGATCAGCGTAATGTACACAGAGGCTGCTGTTCAGCACAATGTACATGGGGGCTGCTGTTCAGCACAATGTATACGGGGGCTGCTGTTCAGCACAATGTACATGGAGGCTGATGTTCAGCACAATGTACACGGGGGCTGCTGTTCAGCACAAGGTACATGGAGCTGCTGTTCAGCACAATGTACATGGAGGCTGATGTTCAGCACAATGTACATGGAGGCTGATGTTCAGCACAATGTACATGGAGGCTGATGTTCAGCACAATGTACACGGGGGCTGCTGTTCAGCACAAGGTACACGGAGGCTGCTGTTCAGCACAATGTACGTGGGAGCTGCTGTTCAGCACAATGTACACGGGGGCTGCTGTTCATCACAATGTACACGGGGGCTGCTGTTCGACACAATGTACACGGGGGCTGCTGTTCAGCACAATGTACACGGGGGCTGCTGTTCGACACAATGTACACGGGAGCAGCTGTTCAGCACAATGTACATGGGGGCTACTGTTCAGCGAATTGTACACAGAGTCTGCTGTTCAGCGCAATGTACACGTTGGCTGCTGTTCTGCTCAATGTATACAGGGGCTGATGATCAGCGTAATGTACACAGAGGCTGCTGTTCAGCACAATGTACATGGGGGCTGCTGTTCAGCACAATGTACACGGGGGCTGCTGTTCAGCACAATGTAAATGGAGCTGCTGTTCAGCACAATGTACATGGAGGCTGATGTTCAGCACAATGTACACGGGGGCTGCTGTTCAGCACAAGGTACATGGAGCTGCTGTTCAGCACAATGTACATGGAGGCTGATGTTCAGCACAATGTACATGGAGGCTGATGTTCAGCACAATGTACATGGAGGCTGATGTTCAGCACAATGTACACGGGGGCTGCTGTTCAGCACAAGGTACACGGAGGCTGCTGTTCAGCACAATGTACGTGGGAGCTGCTGTTCAGCACAATGTACACGGGGGCTGCTGTTCATCACAATGTACACGGGGGCTGCTGTTCGACACAATGTACACGGGGGCTGCTGTTCAGCACAATGTACACGGGGGCTGCTGTTCGACACAATGTACACGGGAGCAGCTGTTCAGCACAATGTACATGGGGGCTACTGTTCAGCGAATTGTACACAGAGTCTGCTGTTCAGCGCAATGTACACGTTGGCTGCTGTTCTGCTCAATGTATACAGGGGCTGATGATCAGCGTAATGTACACAGAGGCTGCTGTTCAGCACAATGTACATGTGGGCTGCTGTTCAGCACAATGTACACGGGGGCTGCTGTTCAGCACAATGTAAATGGAGCTGCTGTTCAGCACAATGTACATGGAGGCTGATGTTCAGCACAATGTACACGGGGGCTGCTGTTCAGCACAAGGTACATGGAGCTGCTGTTCAGCACAATGTACATGGAGGCTGATGTTCAGCACAATGTACATGGAGGCTGATGTTCAGCACAATGTACATGGAGGCTGATGTTCAGCACAATGTACACGGGGGCTGCTGTTCAGCACAAGGTACATGGAGCTGCTGTTCAGCACAATGTACATGGAGGCTGATGTTCAGCACAATGTACACGGGGGATCCTGTTCAGCACAATGTACACAGAGGCTGCTGTTCAGCACAATGTACACGGAGGCTGCTGTTCGAAACAATGTACACAGGTGCTGCTGTTTGACACAATGTACACAGGGGCTGCTGTTCGACACAATGTACACGGGGGCTGCTGTTCAGCACAATGTACACAGGGGCTGCTGTTTGACACAATGTACACAGGAGCAGCTGTTCAGCACAATGTACATGGGGGCTGCTGTTCGACACAATGTACACGGGACCAGCTGTTCAGCACAATGTACACGGGGGCTGCTGTTCGACACAATGTACACGGAGGCTGCTGTTCAGCACAATGTACACGGGAGCTGCTGTTCAGCACAATGTACACGGGCGCTGCTGTTCATCACAATGTACACGGGGGCTGCTGTTCGACACAATGTACACGGGGGCTGCTGTTCAGCACAATGTACACGGGGGCTGCTGTTCGACACAATGTACACGGGAGCAGCTGTTCAGCACAATGTACATGGGGGCTGCTGTTCAGCACAATGTAAATGGAGCTGCTGTTCAGCACAATGTACATGGAGGCTGATGTTCAGCACAATGTACACGGGGGCTGCTGTTCAGCACAAGGTACATGGAGCTGCTGTTCAGCACAATGTACATGGAGGCTGATGTTCAGCACAATGTACATGGAGGCTGATGTTCAGCACAATGTACATGGAGGCTGATGTTCAGCACAATGTACACGGGGGCTGCTGTTCAGCACAAGGTACACGGAGGCTGCTGTTCAGCACAATGTACGTGGGAGCTGCTGTTCAGCACAATGTACAAGGGGGCTGCTGTTCATCACAATGTACACGGGGGCTGCTGTTCAGCACAATGTACACGGGGGCTGCTGTTCGATACAATGTACACGGGGGCTGCTGTTCAGCACAATGTACACGGGGGCTGCTGTTCGACACAATGTACATGGGAACAGCTGTTCAGCACAATGTACATGGGGGCTACTGTTCAGCGCATTGTACACAGAGTCTGCTGTTCAGCGCAATGTACACGTTGGCTGCTGTTCTGCACAATGTATACAGGGGCTGATGATCAGCGTAATGTACACAGAGGCTGCTGTTCAGCACAATGTACATGGGGGCTGCTGTTCAGCACAATGTACACGGGGGCTGCTCTTCAGCACAATGTACATGGGGGCTAATGTTCAGCGCATTGTACACGGAGGCTGCTGTTCAGCACAATGTACACGGACGCTGCTGTTCAGCACAATGTACACGGGAGCTGCTGTTCAGCACAATGTACACGGGGGCTGCTGTTCATCACAATGTACATGGAGGCTGATGTTCAGCACAATGTACATGGAGGCTGATGTTCAGCACAATGTACATGGAGGCTGATGTTCAGCACAATGTACACGGGGGCTGCTGTTCAGCACAAGGTACACGGAGGCTGCTGTTCAGCACAATGTACGTGGGAGCTGCTGTTCAGCACAATGTACAAGGGGGCTGCTGTTCATCACAATGTACACGGGGGCTGCTGTTCAGCACAATGTACACGGGGGCTGCTGTTCGACACAATGTACACGGGGGCTGCTGTTCAGCACAATGTACACGGGGGCTGCTGTTCGACACAATGTACATGGGAGCAGCTGTTCAGCACAACGTACATGGGGGCTACTGTTCAGCACATTGTACACAGAGTCTGCTGTTCAGCGCAATGTACACGTTGGCTGCTGTTCTGCACAATGTATACAGGGGCTGATGATCAGCGTAATGTACACAGAGGCAGCTGTTCAGCACAATGTACATGGGGGCTGCTGTTCAGCACAATGTACACGGGGGCTGCTGTTCAGCACAATGTACACGGAGCTGCTGTTCAGCACAATGTACATGGAGTCTGATGTTCAGCACAATGTACACGGGGGCTGCTGTTAAGCACAAGGTACATGGGGGCTGCTGCTCAGCAGAATGTACACGAAGCTGCTGTTCAGCACAATGTACATATAGGCTGATGTTCAGCACAATGTACACGGGGGCTGCTGTTCAGCACAATGTACGCACAGGCTGCTGTTCAGCAGAATGTACCACGGGGGCTGCTGTTCAGCGCAATGCACATGGGAGCCACTATTTGATACAATGTACGCGGGAGCTGCTGTTCGACACAATGTACATGGGGGCTGCATTTCAGCACAATGTACACAGGAGCTGCTGTTCAGCACAGTGTACACGGAGGCTGCTGTTCAGCACAATGTACACAGGAGCTGCTGTTCAACACAATGTACACGGGAGCTGCTGTTCAGCACAATGTACATGATGGCTGCTGTTCGACACAATGTACATGGAGGCTGCTATTCATCACAATGTACACGGAGGCTGCACTTCAGCACAATGTACATGGGAGCTACTGTTCAGCGCATTGTACACGGAGGCTGCTATTCAGCACAATGTACACGGGGGCTGCTCTTCAGCACAATGTACATGGGGGCTACTGTTCAGCGCATTGTACACGGAGGCTGCTGTTCAGCACAATGTACACGGACGCTGCTGTTCAGCACAATGTACACGGACGCTGCTGTTCAGCACAATGTACACGGGAGCTGCTGTTCAGCACAATGTACACGGGAGCTGCTGTTCAGCACAATGTACACGGGGGCTGCTGTTCGACACAATGTACACGGGAGCAGCTGGTCAGCACAATGTACATGGGGGCTGCTGTTCGACACAATGTACACGGGAGCAGCTGCTCAGCACAATGTACATGGGGGCTGCTGTTCGACACAATGTACACGGGAGCAGCTGTTCAGCACCATGTACACGGGGGCTGCTGTTCGACACAATGTACACGGAGGCTGCTGTTCAGCACAATGTACACGGGAGCTGCTGTTCAGCACAATGTACACGGGGGCTGCTGATCAGCACAATGTACACGGGGGCTGCTGTTCGACATAATGTACACGGGGGCTGCTGTTCAGCACAATGTACACGGGGGCTGCTGTTCGACACAATGTACACAGGAGCTGCTGTTCAGCACAATGTACACGGGGGCTGCTGTTCAGCACAATGTACACGGGGGCTGCTGTTCGACACAATGTACACGGGGGCTGCTGTTCAGCACAATGTACACGGGGGCTGCTGTTCGACACAATGTACATGGGAGCAGCTGTTCAGCACAATGTACATGGGGGCTACTGTTCAGCGCATTGTACACAGAGTCTGCTGTTCAGCGCAATGTACACGTTGGCTGCTGTTCTGCACAATGTATGCAGGGGCTGATGATCAGCGTAATGTACACAGAGGCTGCTGTTCAGCACAATGTACATGGGGGCTGCTGTTCAGCACAATGTATACGGGGGCTGCTGTTCAGCACAAGGTACATGGAGCTGCTGTTCAGCACAATGTACATGGAGGCTGATGTTCAGCACAATGTACATGGAGACTGATGTTCAGCACAATGTACATGGAGGCTGATGTTCAGCACAATGTACACGGGGGCTGCTGTTCAGCACAAGGTACACGGAGGCTGCTGTTCAGCACAATGTACGTGGGAGCTGCTGTTCAGCACAATGTACACGGGGGCTGCTGTTCATCACAATGTACACGGGGGCTGCTGTTCGACACAATGTACACGGGGACTGCTGTTCAGCACAATGTACACGGGGGCTGCTGTTCGACACAATGTACACGGGAGCAGCTGTTCAGCACAATGTACATGGGGGCTACTGTTCAGCGAATTGTACACAGAGTCTGCTGTTCAGCGCAATGTACACGTTGGCTGCTGTTCTGCTCAATGTATACAGGGGCTGATGATCAGCGTAATGTACACAGAGGCTGCTGTTCAGCACAATGTACATGGGGGCTGCTGTTCAGCACAATGTACACGGGGGCTGCTGTTCAGCACAATGTAAATGGAGCTGCTGTTCAGCACAATGTACATGGAGGCTGATGTTCAGCACAATGTACACGGGGGCTGCTGTTCAGCACAAGGTACATGGAGCTGCTGTTCAGCACAATGTACATGGAGGCTGATGTTCAGCACAATGTACATGGAGGCTGATGTTCAGCACAATGTACATGGAGGCTGATGTTCAGCACAATGTACACGGAGGCTGCTGTTCAGCACAAGGTACATGGAGCTGCTGTTCAGCACAATGTACATGGAGGCTGATGTTCAGCACAATGTACACGGGGGATCCTGTTCAGCACAATGTACACAGAGGCTGCTGTTCAGCACAATGTACACGGAGGCTGCTGTTCGAAACAATGTACACAGGTGCTGCTGTTTGACACAATGTACACAGGGGCTGCTGTGAGGCACAATGGACATGGGGACTGCTGTTCAGCACAATGTACATGGGGACTGCTGTTCAGCACAATGTACACGGGGGCTGCTGTTCAGCACAATGTACATGGGAGCTGCTGTTCAGCACAATGTACACAGAGGCTGCTGTTCGGCACACTGTACACAGAGGCTGCTGTTCGCCACAATGTACACGGAGGCTGCTGTTCGACACAATGTACATGGAGGCTGCTGTTCAGGACAATGTAAAGCGGGCTACTGTTCGACATAATGTACACGGAGGACGCTGTTCGACACAATGTACACGGAGGCCGCTGTTCGACAGAATGTACACGGGGGCTGTTGTTCAACACAATGTACATGGAGGCCGCTGTTAAAGACAATGTACACAGGGGCTACTGTTCTGCACAATGTACATGGGGGCTGCTGTTCAGCACAATAGACACAGGAGCTGCTGTACATCGCAATGTACACGGGAGTTGCTGTTCGACATAATGTACATGGGAGCTGCTGTTCGACACAATGTACACGGGAGCTGCTGTTTGATACAATGTAGGAGGGGGCTGTTGTTCAACGCAACGTACATGGGGGCTGCTTTTCAACGCAATGTACACGGGGGCTGTTGTTCGACACAATGTACACGGGAACTGCTGTTCAACACAATGTACAAGGGGGCTGTTGTTCAATGCCATGTACACGGAGGCTGCTGTTCGAAACAATGTACACAGGGGCTGTTTTTAGGCACAATGTACACGGGAGCTGCTGTTCAGCACAATGTGCATGGGGGCTGCTGTTCGACACAATGTACACAGGGTCTACTGTTAGGCACAATGTACACAGAGGCTGCTGTTCAGCACAATGTGCAGGTGGGCAGGTGATCAGCACAATGTACACAGGGGCTGCTGTTTAGCACAATGTACACGCAGACTGCTGTTCAGCACAATGTACACGGGAGCTGCTGTTCAGCACAATGTACACGGGAGCTGCTGTTCAGCACAATGTACACGGGGGCTGCTGTTCAGCACAATGTACACGGGAGCTGCTGTTCAGCACAATGTACACGGGAGCTGCTGTTCAGAACAATGTACAGGGTAGCTCCTGTTCAGCGCAATGTATACGGCGATGCTGTTCAGCACAATGTACATGGAGGCTGCTGTTCTATGCAATGTACACGGGAGCTGCTGTTCAGCACAATGTACACGTGGGCAGGTGTCCAGCACAAGTACATGGGCGCTGCTGTTCAGCACAATGTACACGGGGGCTGCTGTTCGGCACAATGTACACGGGGGCTGCTGTTCAGCATAATGTAAACGGGGGCTGCTGTTCAGCACAATGTACACGGGAGCTGCTGTTCAGCACAATGTACACGGGGGCTGCTGTTCAGCACAATGTACACGGAGGCTGCTGTTCAGCACAAGGTACATGTGGGCAGGTGTCCAGCACAAGTACATGGGCGCTGCTGTTCAGCACAATGTACATGGGGGCTGCTGTTCAGCACAATGTACATGGAGGCTGCTGTTCGACACAATGTATACGGTAGCTGCTGTACAGCAAAATGTACACAGGAGCTGCTGTACAGTGCAATGTACACGGAGATGTTGTTGTTCGACACAATGTACACGGGGGCTGCAGTTCAGCACAATGTACACGGGGGCTGCAGTTCAGCACAATGTACACGGGGGCTGCAGTTCAGCACAATGTACATGGGGGCTGCAGTTCATCACAATGTACATGGAGGTTGCTGTTCGACACAATGTATACGGGGGCTGATATTCAGCACAATGTACATGGAGGCTGCTGTTTATAACAATGTACACGGGAGCTGCTGTTCAGCGCAATATACATGGGGGCTGCTGTTCAGCACAACGTACACGGGGGCTGTTGTTCTACACAATGTACTTGAGCACTGCTGTTCAGCACAATGTACACTGGGGCTGCTGTTGGGCACAATGTACATGGAGGCTCCTGTTGGGCACAATGTACACAGAGGCTGCTGTTCGGCACAATGTACACAGAGGCTGCTGTTCAGCACAATGTACACAGAGGCTGCTGTTCAACACAATGTACATGGAGGCTGCTGTTCGACACAATGTACACGGGTTGCTGTTCAGCACAATGTACACGGGGGCTGCTGTTCAGCACAATGTACACGGGGGCTGCTGTTCAGCACAATGTACCTAGAGGCCGCTGTTCAGAATAATGTACACGGGGGCTAATGTTCAGCACAATGTATACGGGGGCTGTTGTTCAGCACAATGTACACGGGGGCTACTGTACAATGCAATGTACATGGAGATGTTGCTGTGCGACACAATGTACACGGAGGCTGCTGTTCAGCACATTGTATATGGAGGCTGCTGTTCAGCACAATGTACACGGGGCTGCTATTAGACACAATGTACACGGAGGCTGTTGTTCGACACAATGTACACGGGGGCTGCAGTTCAGCACAATGTACACGGGGGCTGCAGTTCAGCACAATGTACATGGGGGCTGCAGTTCAGCACAATGTACATGGAGGTTGCTGTTCGACACAATGTATACGGGGGCTGATATTCAGCACAATGTACAGGGAGGCTGCTGTTTATCACAATGTACACGGGAGCTGCTGTTCAGCGCAATATACACGGGGGCTGCTGTTCAGCACCATGTACACAGGGGATGCTGTTCAGCACAATGTACACGGAGGCTGCTATTTAGCACATTGTACATGGAAGCTGCTGTTTATCACAATGTACACGGGAGCTGCTATTCAGCACAATGTACACGGGGGCTGCTGCATAGCACAATGTACACGGGGGATGCTGTTCAGCACAATATACATGGATGATTCTGTTCAGCACAATGTACACGGGGGATGCTGTTCAGCACAATATACATGGATGATTCTGTTCAGCACAATGTACACAGGAGCTGCTGTTCAGCACAATGTACACAGAGGTTGCTGTAGGGCACAATGTACACAGAGGCTGCTGTTCAGCAAAATGTACACGGGGGCTGCTGTTCAGCACAATGTACCCGGGGGCTGCTGTTCAACACAATGTACATGGGGGCTGTTGTTCAACGCAATGTACACGGTGGCTGCTGTTCAACGCCATGTACACGGAGGCTGTTGTTTGACAAAATGTACACGTGGACCGTTGTTCGACACGATGTACATGGAAGCTGCTGTTCAGCACAATGTACACAGGAGCTGCTGTTCAGCACAATTTACATGGGAAGTGCTGTTCGATGCAATGTACATGGGGGCTGTTGTTCAACGTAATGTACATGGAGGCTGCTGTTCGAAACAATGTACACAGGGGCTGCTTTTAGGCACAATGTACACGGGAGCTGCTGTTCGACAAAATATTCACGGGGGCTGCTGTTCAGCACAATGTACCAGGAGGCTGCTGTTCGACACAATGTACACGGGAGCTGCTGTTCAGCACAATGTACATGGAGGCTGCTGTTCGACACAATGTACACAGGGGCTGCTATTCGACACAATGTACACGGGAGCTGCTGTTCAGCACAATGTACACGGGGGCTGCTGTTCGAAACAATGTACTCAGGGGCTGATGCTCGACACGATGTACACGGGAGCTGCTGTTCAGCACAATGTACACGGGGGCTGCTGTTCAGCACAATGTACACGGAGGCTGCTGTTCAGCAAAATGTACACGGGAGCTGCTGTTCGATCCAAAGTACACGGGAGCAGCTGTTCAGCACAATGTACACAGAGGCTGCTGTTCGACACAATGTACACGGGGGCTGTTGTTCAACGCAATGTACACGGTGGCTGCTGTTCAACACAATGTACATGGGGGCTGTTGTTCAACGCAATGTACACGGTGGCTGCTGTTCAACACAATGTACATGGGGGCTGTTGTTCAACGCAATGTACACGGTGGCTGCTGTTCAACGCCATGTACACGGAGGCTGTTGTTTGACAAAATGTACACGTGGACTGTTGTTTGACACCATGTACATGGAGGCTGCTGTTCAGCACAATGTACACAGGAACTGCTGTTCAGCACAATGTACATGGGAAGTGCTGTTCAGAACAATGTACACGGGAGCTGCTGTTCAGCACAATGTACACGGGGGCTGCTGATCAGCACAATGTACACGGGGGCTGCTGTTCGACATAATGTACACGGGGGCTGCTGTTCAGCACAATGTACACGGGGGCTGCTGTTCGACACAATGTACACAGGAGCTGCTGTTCAGCACAATGTACACGGGGGCTGCTGTTCAGCACAATGTACACGGGGGCTGCTGTTCGACACAATGTACACGGGGGCTGCTGTTCAGCACAATGTACACGAGGGCTGCTGTTCGACACAATGTACATGGGAGCAGCTGTTCAGCACAATGTACATGGGGGCTACTGTTCAGCGCATTGTACACAGAGTCTGCTGTTCAGCGCAATGTACACGTTGGCTGCTGTTCTGCACAATGTATGCAGGGGCTGATGATCAGCGTAATGTACACAGAGGCTGCTGTTCAGCACAATGTACATGGGGGCTGCTGTTCAGCACAATGTATACGGGGGCTGCTGTTCAGCACAATGTACATGGTGGCTGATGTTCAGCACAATGTACACGGGGGCTGCTGTTCAGCACAAGGTACATGGAGCTGCTGTTCAGCACAATGTACATGGAGGCTGATGTTCAGCACAATGTACATGGAGGCTGATGTTCAGCACAATGTACATGGAGGCTGATGTTCAGCACAATGTACACGGGGGCTGCTGTTCAGCACAAGGTACACGGAGGCTGCTGTTCAGCACAATGTACGTGGGAGCTGCTGTTCAGCACAATGTACACGGGGGCTGCTGTTCATCACAATGTACACGGGGGCTGCTGTTCGACACAATGTACACGGGGACTGCTGTTCAGCACAATGTACACGGGGGCTGCTGTTCGACACAATGTACACGGGAGCAGCTGTTCAGCACAATGTACATGGGGGCTACTGTTCAGCGAATTGTACACAGAGTCTGCTGTTCAGCGCAATGTACACGTTGGCTGCTGTTCTGCTCAATGTATACAGGGGCTGATGATCAGCGTAATGTACACAGAGGCTGCTGTTCAGCACAATGTACATGGGGGCTGCTGTTCAGCACAATGTACACGGGGGCTGCTGTTCAGCACAATGTAAATGGAGCTGCTGTTCAGCACAATGTACACGGAGGCTGATGTTCAGCACAATGTACACGGGGGCTGCTGTTCAGCACAAGGTACATGGAGCTGCTGTTCAGCACAATGTACACGGGGGCTGCTGTTCAGCACAAGGTACACGGAGGCTGCTGTTCAGCACAATGTACGTGGGAGCTGCTGTTCAGCACAATGTACACGGGGGCTGCTGTTCATCACAATGTACACGGGGGCTGCTGTTCGACACAATGTACACGGGGACTGCTGTTCAGCACAATGTACACGGGGGCTGCTGTTCGACACAATGTACACGGGAGCAGCTGTTCAGCACAATGTACATGGGGGCTACTGTTCAGCGAATTGTACACAGAGTCTGCTGTTCAGCGCAATGTACACGTTGGCTGCTGTTCTGCTCAATGTATACAGGGGCTGATGATCAGCGTAATGTACACAGAGGCTGCTGTTCAGCACAATGTACATGGGGGCTGCTGTTCAGCACAATGTACACGGGGGCTGCTGTTCAGCACAATGTAAATGGAGCTGCTGTTCAGCACAATGTACACGGAGGCTGATGTTCAGCACAATGTACACGGGGGCTGCTGTTCAGCACAAGGTACATGGAGCTGCTGTTCAGCACAATGTACATGGAGGCTGATGTTCAGCACAATGTACATGGAGGCTGATGTTCAGCACAATGTACATGGAGGCTGATGTTCAGCACAATGTACACGGAGGCTGCTGTTCAGCACAAGGTACATGGAGCTGCTGTTCAGCACAATGTACATGGAGGCTGATGTTCAGCACAATGTACACGGGGGATCCTGTTCAGCACAATGTACACAGAGGCTGCTGTTCAGCACAATGTACACGGAGGCTGCTGTTCGAAACAATGTACACAGGTGCTGCTGTTTGACACAATGTACACAGGGGCTGCTGTGAGGCACAATGGACATGGGGACTGCTGTTCAGCACAATGTACATGGGGACTGCTGTTCAGCACAATGTACACGGGGGCTGCTGTTCAGCACAATGTACATGGGAGCTGCTGTTCAGCACAATGTACACAGAGGCTGCTGTTCGGCACACTGTACACAGAGGCTGCTGTTCGCCACAATGTACACGGAGGCTGCTGTTCGACACAATGTACATGGAGGCTGCTGTTCAGGACAATGTAAAGCGGGCTACTGTTCGACATAATGTACACGGAGGACGCTGTTCGACACAATGTACACGGAGGCCGCTGTTCGACAGAATGTACACGGGGGCTGTTGTTCAACACAATGTACATGGAGGCCGCTGTTAAAGACAATGTACACAGGGGCTACTGTTCTGCACAATGTACATGGGGGCTGCTGTTCAGCACAATAGACACAGGAGCTGCTGTACATCGCAATGTACACGGGAGTTGCTGTTCGACATAATGTACATGGGAGCTGCTGTTCGACACAATGTACACGGGAGCTGCTGTTTGATACAATGTAGGAGGGGGCTGTTGTTCAACGCAACGTACATGGGGGCTGCTTTTCAACGCAATGTACACGGGGGCTGTTGTTCGACACAATGTACACGGGAACTGCTGTTCAACACAATGTACAAGGGGGCTGTTGTTCAATGCCATGTACACGGAGGCTGCTGTTCGAAACAATGTACACAGGGGCTGTTTTTAGGCACAATGTACACGGGAGCTGCTGTTCAGCACAATGTGCATGGGGGCTGCTGTTCAACACAATGTACACAGGGTCTACTGTTAGGCACAATGTACACAGAGGCTGCTGTTCAGCACAATGTGCAGGTGGGCAGGTGATCAGCACAATGTACACAGGGGCTGCTGTTTAGCACAATGTACACGCAGACTGCTGTTCAGCACAATGTACACGGGAGCTGCTGTTCAGCACAATGTACACGGGAGCTGCTGTTCAGCACAATGTACACGGGGGCTGCTGTTCAGCACAATGTACACGGGAGCTGCTGTTCAGCACAATGTACACGGGAGCTGCTGTTCAGAACAATGTACAGGGTAGCTCCTGTTCAGCGCAATGTATACGGCGATGCTGTTCAGCACAATGTACATGGAGGCTGCTGTTCTATGCAATGTACACGGGAGCTGCTGTTCAGCACAATGTACACGTGGGCAGGTGTCCAGCACAAGTACATGGGCGCTGCTGTTCAGCACAATGTACACGGAGGCTGCTGTTCAGCACAAGGTACATGTGGGCAGGTGTCCAGCACAAGTACATGGGCGCTGCTGTTCAGCACAATGTACATGGGGGCTGCTGTTCAGCACAATGTACATGGAGGCTGCTGTTCGACACAATGTATACGGTAGCTGCTGTACAGCAAAATGTACACAGGAGCTGCTGTACAGTGCAATGTACACGGAGATGTTGTTGTTCAACACAATGTACACGGGGGCTGCAGTTCAGCACAATGTACACGGGGGCTGCAGTTCAGCACAATGTACACGGGGGCTGCAGTTCAGCACAATGTACATGGGGGCTGCAGTTCATCACAATGTACATGGAGGTTGCTGTTCGACACAATGTATACGGGGGCTGATATTCAGCACAATGTACATGGAGGCTGCTGTTTATCACAATGTACACGGGAGCTGCTGTTCAGCGCAATATACACGGGGGCTGCTGTTCAGCACAATGTACACGGGGGCTGTTGTTCGAAACAATGTACTCAGGGGCTGATGCTCGACACGATGTACACGGGAGCTGCTGTTCAGCACAATGTACACGGGGGCTGCTGTTCAGCACAATGTACACGGAGGC
This sequence comes from Carcharodon carcharias, assembly GCF_017639515.1. Classification (NCBI taxonomy): domain Eukaryota; kingdom Metazoa; phylum Chordata; class Chondrichthyes; order Lamniformes; family Lamnidae; genus Carcharodon; species Carcharodon carcharias. The sequence continues at coordinate 18,619,749 of NC_054483.1, read as the reverse complement.
TGCTGTTCAGCAAAATGTACACGGGAGCTGCTGTTCGATCCAAAGTACACGGGAGCAGCTGTTCAGCACAATGTACACAGAGGCTGCTGTTCGACACAATGTACACGGGGGCTGTTGTTCAACGCAATGTACACGGTGGCTGCTGTTCAACACAATGTACATGGGGGCTGTTGTTCAACGCAATGTACACGGTGGCTGCTGTTCAACACAATGTACATGGGGGCTGTTGTTCAACGCAATGTACACGGTGGCTGCTGTTCAACGCCATGTACACGGAGGCTGTTGTTTGACAAAATGTACACGTGGACTGTTGTTTGACACCATGTACATGGAGGCTGCTGTTCAGCACAATGTACACAGGAACTGCTGTTCAGCACAATGTACATGGGAAGTGCTGTTCAGAACAATGTACACGGGAGCTGCTGTTCAGCACAATGTACACGGGGGCTGCTGATCAGCACAATGTACACGGGGGCTGCTGTTCGACATAATGTACACGGGGGCTGCTGTTCAGCACAATGTACACGGGGGCTGCTGTTCGACACAATGTACACAGGAGCTGCTGTTCAGCACAATGTACACGGGGGCTGCTGTTCAGCACAATGTACACGGGGGCTGCTGTTCGACACAATGTACACGGGGGCTGCTGTTCAGCACAATGTACACGAGGGCTGCTGTTCGACACAATGTACATGGGAGCAGCTGTTCAGCACAATGTACATGGGGGCTACTGTTCAGCGCATTGTACACAGAGTCTGCTGTTCAGCGCAATGTACACGTTGGCTGCTGTTCTGCACAATGTATGCAGGGGCTGATGATCAGCGTAATGTACACAGAGGCTGCTGTTCAGCACAATGTACATGGGGGCTGCTGTTCAGCACAATGTATACGGGGGCTGCTGTTCAGCACAATGTACATGGTGGCTGATGTTCAGCACAATGTACACGGGGGCTGCTGTTCAGCACAAGGTACATGGAGCTGCTGTTCAGCACAATGTACATGGAGGCTGATGTTCAGCACAATGTACATGGAGGCTGATGTTCAGCACAATGTACATGGAGGCTGATGTTCAGCACAATGTACACGGGGGCTGCTGTTCAGCACAAGGTACACGGAGGCTGCTGTTCAGCACAATGTACGTGGGAGCTGCTGTTCAGCACAATGTACACGGGGGCTGCTGTTCATCACAATGTACACGGGGGCTGCTGTTCGACACAATGTACACGGGGACTGCTGTTCAGCACAATGTACACGGGGGCTGCTGTTCGACACAATGTACACGGGAGCAGCTGTTCAGCACAATGTACATGGGGGCTACTGTTCAGCGAATTGTACACAGAGTCTGCTGTTCAGCGCAATGTACACGTTGGCTGCTGTTCTGCTCAATGTATACAGGGGCTGATGATCAGCGTAATGTACACAGAGGCTGCTGTTCAGCACAATGTACATGGGGGCTGCTGTTCAGCACAATGTACACGGGGGCTGCTGTTCAGCACAATGTAAATGGAGCTGCTGTTCAGCACAATGTACACGGAGGCTGATGTTCAGCACAATGTACACGGGGGCTGCTGTTCAGCACAAGGTACATGGAGCTGCTGTTCAGCACAATGTACACGGGGGCTGCTGTTCAGCACAAGGTACACGGAGGCTGCTGTTCAGCACAATGTACGTGGGAGCTGCTGTTCAGCACAATGTACACGGGGGCTGCTGTTCATCACAATGTACACGGGGGCTGCTGTTCGACACAATGTACACGGGGACTGCTGTTCAGCACAATGTACACGGGGGCTGCTGTTCGACACAATGTACACGGGAGCAGCTGTTCAGCACAATGTACATGGGGGCTACTGTTCAGCGAATTGTACACAGAGTCTGCTGTTCAGCGCAATGTACACGTTGGCTGCTGTTCTGCTCAATGTATACAGGGGCTGATGATCAGCGTAATGTACACAGAGGCTGCTGTTCAGCACAATGTACATGGGGGCTGCTGTTCAGCACAATGTACACGGGGGCTGCTGTTCAGCACAATGTAAATGGAGCTGCTGTTCAGCACAATGTACACGGAGGCTGATGTTCAGCACAATGTACACGGGGGCTGCTGTTCAGCACAAGGTACATGGAGCTGCTGTTCAGCACAATGTACATGGAGGCTGATGTTCAGCACAATGTACATGGAGGCTGATGTTCAGCACAATGTACATGGAGGCTGATGTTCAGCACAATGTACACGGAGGCTGCTGTTCAGCACAAGGTACATGGAGCTGCTGTTCAGCACAATGTACATGGAGGCTGATGTTCAGCACAATGTACACGGGGGATCCTGTTCAGCACAATGTACACAGAGGCTGCTGTTCAGCACAATGTACACGGAGGCTGCTGTTCGAAACAATGTACACAGGTGCTGCTGTTTGACACAATGTACACAGGGGCTGCTGTGAGGCACAATGGACATGGGGACTGCTGTTCAGCACAATGTACATGGGGACTGCTGTTCAGCACAATGTACACGGGGGCTGCTGTTCAGCACAATGTACATGGGAGCTGCTGTTCAGCACAATGTACACAGAGGCTGCTGTTCGGCACACTGTACACAGAGGCTGCTGTTCGCCACAATGTACACGGAGGCTGCTGTTCGACACAATGTACATGGAGGCTGCTGTTCAGGACAATGTAAAGCGGGCTACTGTTCGACATAATGTACACGGAGGACGCTGTTCGACACAATGTACACGGAGGCCGCTGTTCGACAGAATGTACACGGGGGCTGTTGTTCAACACAATGTACATGGAGGCCGCTGTTAAAGACAATGTACACAGGGGCTACTGTTCTGCACAATGTACATGGGGGCTGCTGTTCAGCACAATAGACACAGGAGCTGCTGTACATCGCAATGTACACGGGAGTTGCTGTTCGACATAATGTACATGGGAGCTGCTGTTCGACACAATGTACACGGGAGCTGCTGTTTGATACAATGTAGGAGGGGGCTGTTGTTCAACGCAACGTACATGGGGGCTGCTTTTCAACGCAATGTACACGGGGGCTGTTGTTCGACACAATGTACACGGGAACTGCTGTTCAACACAATGTACAAGGGGGCTGTTGTTCAATGCCATGTACACGGAGGCTGCTGTTCGAAACAATGTACACAGGGGCTGTTTTTAGGCACAATGTACACGGGAGCTGCTGTTCAGCACAATGTGCATGGGGGCTGCTGTTCGACACAATGTACACAGGGTCTACTGTTAGGCACAATGTACACAGAGGCTGCTGTTCAGCACAATGTGCAGGTGGGCAGGTGATCAGCACAATGTACACAGGGGCTGCTGTTTAGCACAATGTACACGCAGACTGCTGTTCAGCACAATGTACACGGGAGCTGCTGTTCAGCACAATGTACACGGGAGCTGCTGTTCAGCACAATGTACACGGGGGCTGCTGTTCAGCACAATGTACACGGGAGCTGCTGTTCAGCACAATGTACACGGGAGCTGCTGTTCAGAACAATGTACAGGGTAGCTCCTGTTCAGCGCAATGTATACGGCGATGCTGTTCAGCACAATGTACATGGAGGCTGCTGTTCTATGCAATGTACACGGGAGCTGCTGTTCAGCACAATGTACACGTGGGCAGGTGTCCAGCACAAGTACATGGGCGCTGCTGTTCAGCACAATGTACACGGAGGCTGCTGTTCAGCACAAGGTACATGTGGGCAGGTGTCCAGCACAAGTACATGGGCGCTGCTGTTCAGCACAATGTACATGGGGGCTGCTGTTCAGCACAATGTACATGGAGGCTGCTGTTCGACACAATGTATACGGTAGCTGCTGTACAGCAAAATGTACACAGGAGCTGCTGTACAGTGCAATGTACACGGAGATGTTGTTGTTCAACACAATGTACACGGGGGCTGCAGTTCAGCACAATGTACACGGGGGCTGCAGTTCAGCACAATGTACACGGGGGCTGCAGTTCAGCACAATGTACATGGGGGCTGCAGTTCATCACAATGTACATGGAGGTTGCTGTTCGACACAATGTATACGGGGGCTGATATTCAGCACAATGTACATGGAGGCTGCTGTTTATCACAATGTACACGGGAGCTGCTGTTCAGCGCAATATACACGGGGGCTGCTGTTCAGCACAATGTACACGGGGGCTGTTGTTCTACACAATGTACTTGAGCACTGCTGTTCAGCACAATGTACACTGGGGCTGCTGTTGGGCACAATGTACATGGAGGCTCCTGTTGGGCACAATGTACACAGAGGCTGCTGTTCGGCACAATGTACACAGAGGCTGCTGTTCAGCACAATGTACACAGAGGCTGCTGTTCAACACAATGTACACAGGGGATGCTGTTCGACACAATGTACACGGGTTGCTGTTCAGCACAATGTACACGGGGGCTGCTGTTCAGCACAATGTACACGGGAGCTGCTATTCAGCACAATGTACACGGGGGCTGCTGCATAGCACAATGTACACGGGGGATGCTGTTCAGCACAATATACATGGATGATTCTGTTCAGCACAATGTACACGGGGGATGCTGTTCAGCACAATATACATGGATGATTCTGTTCAGCACAATGTACACAGGAGCTGCTGTTCAGCACAATGTACACAGAGGCTGCTGTTCAGCAAAATGTACACGGGGGCTGCTGTTCAGCACAATGTACCCGGGGGCTGCTGTTCAACACAATGTACATGGGGGCTGTTGTTCAACGCAATGTACACGGTGGCTGCTGTTCAACGCCATGTACACGGAGGCTGTTGTTTGACAAAATGTACACGTGGACCGTTGTTCGACACGATGTACATGGAAGCTGCTGTTCAGCACAATGTACACAGGAGCTGCTGTTCAGCACAATTTACATGGGAAGTGCTGTTCGATGCAATGTACATGGGGGCTGTTGTTCAACGTAATGTACATGGAGGCTGCTGTTCGAAACAATGTACACAGGGGCTGCTTTTAGGCACAATGTACACGGGAGCTGCTGTTCGACAAAATATTCACGGGGGCTGCTGTTCGACACAATGTACACGGGAGCTGCTGTTCAGCACAATGTACATGGAGGCTGCTGTTCGACACAATGTACACAGGGGCTGCTATTCGACACAATGTACACGGGAGCTGCTGTTCAGCACAATGTACACGGGGGCTGCTGTTCGAAACAATGTACTCAGGGGCTGATGCTCGACACGATGTACACGGGAGCTGCTGTTCAGCACAATGTACACGGGGGCTGCTGTTCAGCACAATGTACACGGAGGCTGCTGTTCAGCAAAATGTACACGGGAGCTGCTGTTCGATCCAAAGTACACGGGAGCAGCTGTTCAGCACAATGTACACAGAGGCTGCTGTTCGACACAATGTACACGGGGGCTGTTGTTCAACGCAATGTACACGGTGGCTGCTGTTCAACACAATGTACATGGGGGCTGTTGTTCAACGCAATGTACACGGTGGCTGCTGTTCAACACAATGTACATGGGGGCTGTTGTTCAACGCAATGTACACGGTGGCTGCTGTTCAACGCCATGTACACGGAGGCTGTTGTTTGACAAAATGTACACGTGGACTGTTGTTTGACACCGTGTACATGGAGGCTGCTGTTCAGCACAATGTACACAGGAACTGCTGTTCAGCACAATGTACATGGGAAGTGCTGTTCGATGCAATGTACATGGGGGCTGTTGTTCAACGCAATGTACACGGTGGCTGCTGTTCAATGCCATGTACACGGAGGCTGCTGTTCGAAACAATGTACACAGGGGCTGCTTTTAGGCAAAATGTACACGGGAGCTGCTGTTCGACAAAATGTACACGGGGGCTGCTGTTCAACACATTGTACAGGGGGGCTGCTGTTCGACACAAAGTACACGGAGGCTGCTGTTCGACACAATGTACACGGGGGCTGCTGTTCGACACAAAGTACATGGAGGCTGCTGTTCAGCACAATGTACACGGGAGCTGCTGTTCGACATAATGTACACGGGAGCTGCTGTTCAGCACAATGTACACAGGAGCTGCTGTTCGATACAATGTACACGGGAGCTGCTGTTCAGCGCCAAGTACACGGGAGCTGCTGTTCAGCACAATGTACACGGCAGCTGCTGTTCAGCACAATGTACACAGAGGCTGCTGTTCGACATAATGTACACGGGAGCCACTGTTCGACACAATGTACACGGAGGCTGCTGTTCAGCACAATGTACATGGAGGCTGCTGTTCGACAGAATGTACGCAGAGGCTTCTGTTCAGCACAATGTACACGGGGGCTACTGTTCAACACAATGTACATCGAGGCTGTTGTTCGACACAATGTACACGGGTGCTGCTGTTCAGCACAATGTACATGGAGGCTGCTGTTCGACAGAATGTACACAGAGGCTTCTGTTCAGCACAATGTACATGGGGTCAGTCGTTCCACGCAATGTACATGGTGGCTGCTGTTCAACACCATTTACACGTCGGCTGTTGTTCGACACAATGTACACAGGAGCTGCTGTTCAGCACAATGTACATGGAGGCTGCTGTTCAGCACAATGTACACGGTGGCTGATGTTGAAAACAATGTACACAGGAGCTGCTGTACAGCGCAATGTACACGGGGATGTTGCTGTTTGACACAATGTACACGGGGGCTGCTGTACAGCGCAATGTACACAGGGATGTTGCTGTTCAGCACAATGTACACAGAGGCTGCTGTTCAGCACAATGTACACAGGGATGTTGTTGTTCAGCACAATGTACAGGGGAGCTGCTGTTTAGCACAATGTTCACGGGGGCTGTTGTTCAGCACAATGTACATGGGAGCTGCTGTTCAGCACAATGTTCACGGGAGCTGCTGTTCAGCACAATGTACACAGGGATGTTGCTGCTCAGTAAAATGTACATGGGAGCTGCTGTTCAGCACAATGTACACAGGGATGTTGCTATTCAGCACAATGTACATGGGAGCTGCTGTTCAGCACAATGTACACGGGGATGTTGCTGTTCAGCACAATGTTCACGGGAGCTGCTGTTCAGCACAATGTACACAGGGATGTTGCTGTTCAGCACAATGTACATGGGAGCTGCTGTTTAGCACAATTTTCACGGGAGCTGCTGTACAGCGCAATGTACACAGGGATGTTGCTGTTTGACACAATGTACACGGGGGCTGCTGTTCAGCACAATGTACACGGGGGCTGCTGTTCAGCACAATGTACACGGGAGCTGCTGTTCAGCACAATGTACACGGGGGCTGGTGTTCAGCGCAATGTACACGGAGGCTGCTGTTCAGCACAATGTACATGGGAGCTGCTGTTCAGCGCAATGTACATGGGAGCTGCTGTTCAGCACAATGTACATGGGAGCTGCTGTTCAGCACAATGTACATGGGAGCTGCTGTTCAGCGCAATGTACATGGGAGCTGCTGTTCAGCGCAATGTACACAGGGGCTGCTGTTCGATACAATGTACCCGGGGGCTGCTATTCGACACAATGTACACGGAGGCTGCTGTTCGTCACAATGTACATGGAGGCTGCAGTTTAGGACAATGTACACGGGGGCTGCTGTTCAGCGCAATGTACACGGAGGCTGCTGTTCAGCACGTTGTACATGGAGGCCGCTGTTTGACACAATGTACACGAAGGCTGCTGTTCGACACAATGTACATGGAGGCCGCTGTTCGACACAATGTACACGAAGGCTGCTGTTCAACACAATGTACATGGAGCTGCTGTTCAGCACAGTATACAAGGGGGCTGCTGTTCGCTACAATGTATACGGTGGCTGCTGTTCAGCACAATGTACACAGGAGCTGCTGTTTAGCACAATGTACACAGGAGCTGCTGTTCAGCACAATGTACACAGAGGTTGCTGTAGGGCACAATGCACACAGAGGCTGTTGTTCAGCACAATGTACACAGGAACTGCTGTTCAGCACAATGTACATTGGAAGTGCTGTTCGATGCAATGTACGTGGGGGCTGTTGTTCAACGCAATGTACATGGTGGCTGCTGTTCAATGCCATGTACACGGAGGCTGCTGTTCGAAACAATGTACACAGGGGCTGCTTTTAGGCACAATGTACACGGGAGCTGCTGTTCGACAAAATGTACACGGGAGCTGCTGTTCAGCACAATGTACACGGAGGCTGCTGTTCGAAACAATGTACACGGGAGCTGCTGTTCAGCACAATGTACACAGAGGCTGCTGTTCGACACAATGTACACGGGAGCTGCTGTTCAGCACAATGTACATGGGGGCTGTTGTTCAACGCAATGTACACGGTGGCTGCTGTTCAACACAATGTACATGGGGGCTGTTGTTCAACGCAATGTACACGGTGGCTGCTGTTCAACGCCATGTACACGGAGGCTGTTGTTTGACAAAATGTACACGTGGACCTTTGTTTGACACCATGTACATGGAGGCTGCTGTTCAGCACAATGTACACAGGAACTGCTGTTCAGCACAATGTACATGGGAAGTGCTGTTCGATGCAATGTACATGGGGGCTGTTGTTCAACGCAATGTACACGGTGGCTGCTGATCAATGCCATGTACACGGAGGCTGCTGTTCGAAACAATGTACACAAGGGCTGCTTTTAGGCACAATGTACACGGGAGCTGCTGTTCGACAAAATGTACACAGGAGCTGCTGTTCAGCACAATGTACATGGAGGCTGCTGTTCAACACATTGTACAGGGGGGCTGCTGTTCGACACAAAGTACACGGAGGCTGCTGTTCGACACAATGTACACGGGGGCTGCTGTTCGACACAAAGTACACGGGAGCCGCTGTTCGATACAATGTACACGGGAGCTGCTGTTCAGCACAATGTACACAGAGGCTCCTGTTCAGCGCAATGTACACGAAGAGTGGTGGTCGACACAATGTACATGGATGATGCTGTTCGACACAATGTACACGGGAGCTGCTGTTCAGCACAATGTACACGGTAACTGCTGTTCAGCACAATGTACACGGGGGCTGCTGTTCAGCACAATGTACACGAGGACTGCTGTTTAGCACAATGTACATGAAGGCTGCTGTTCAGCACAATGTACACGGGGGCTGCTGTTCAGCACAATGTACGCAGAGGCTGCTGTTCGACACAATGTACATGGAGGCTGCTGTTTAGCACAATGTACATGAAGGCTGCTGTTCAGCACAATGTACACGGGGGCTGCTGTTCAGCACAATGTACGCAGAGGCTGCTGTTCGACACAATGTACACCGAGGCTGCCGTTCGACACAATCTACACGGAGGCTGCTGTTCGACACAATGTGTACGGTAGCTGCTGTACAGCAAAATGTACACGGGAGCTGCTGTACAGTGCAATGTTAATGGAGATGTTGTTGTTCAACACAATGTACACGGAGGCTGCTGTTCAGCACATTGTACATGGAGGCCGCTGTTTGACACAATGTACACGAAGGCTGCTGTTCGACACAATGTAAATGGAGGCCGCTGTTTGACACAATGTACACGAAAGCTGCTGTTCGACACGATGTACGTGGAGGCCGCTGTTCGACACAATGTACATGAAGGCTGCTGTTCGACACAATGTACATGGAGCTGCTGTTCAGCACAGTGTAGATGGGAGCTGCTGTTCAGCAAAATGTACACAGGGATGTTGCTGTTCAGCACAATGTACATGGGGGCTGCTGTTCAGCACAATGTACATGGGAGCTGCTGTACAGCGCAATGTACATGGGAGCTGCTGTTCAGCACAATGTTCACGGGAGCTGCTGTTCAGCACAATGTACACAGGGATGTTGCTGTTCAGCACAATGTACACGGTAACTGCTGTTCAGCACAATGTACACGGGGGCTGCTGTTCAGCACAATGTACACGAGGACTGCTGTTTAGCACAATGTACATGAAGGCTGCTGTTCAGCACAATGTACACGGGGGCTGCTGTTCAGCACAATGTACGCAGAGGCTGCTGTTTGACACAATGTACATGGAGGCTGCTGTTTAGCACAATGTACATGAAGGCTGCTGTTCAGCACAATGTACACGGGGGCTGCTGTTCAGCACAATGTACGCAGAGGCTGCTGTTCGACACAATGTACACCGAGGCTGCCGTTCGACACAATCTACACGGAGGCTGCTGTTCGACACAATGTATACGGTAGCTGCTGTACAGCAAAATGTACACGGGAGCTGCTGTACAGTGCAATGTACATGGAGATGTTGTTGTTCGACACAACGTACACGGAGGCTGCTGTTCAGCACGTTGTACATGGAGGCCGCTGTTTGACACAATGTACACGAAGGCTGCTGTTCGACACAATGTACATGGAGGCCGCTGTTTGACACAATGTACACGAAGGCTGCTGTTCGACACAATGTACATGGAGGCCGCTGTTCGACACAATGTACATGAAGGCTGCTGTTCGACACAATGTACATGGAGCTGCTGTTCAGCACAGTGTACAAGGGGGCTGCTGTTCAGCACAATGTACATGGGGGCTGCTGTTCAGCACAATGTACACAGGAGCTGCTGTTTAGCACAATGTACACAGAGGTTGCTGTAGGGCACAATGCACACAGAGGCTGTTGTTCAGCACAATGTACACGGGGGCTGCTATTCGACACAATGTACACGAGGGCTGCTGTTCAGCACAATGTACACGGGGGATGCTGTTCAACGCAATGCACATGGTGGCTGCTGTTCAACGCCATGTACACGGAGGCTGTTGTTTGACAAAATGTACACATGGACCGTTGTTCGACATGATGTACATGGAGGCTGCTGTCCAGCACAATGTACACAGGAACTGCTGTTCAGCACAATGTACATTGGAAGTGCTGTTCGATGCAATGTACATGGGGGCTGTTGTTCAACGCAATGTACATGGTGGCTACTGTTCAATGCCATGTACACGGAGGCTGCTGTTCGAAACAATGTACACAGGGGCTGCTTTTAGGCACAATGTACATGGGAGCTGCTGTTCGACAAAATGAACACGGGAGCTGCTGTTCAGCACAATGTACACGGTGGCTGCTGTTCGAAACAATGTACACGGGAGCTGCTGTTCAGCACAATGTACATGCGGGCTGCTGTTCAGCACAATGTACATGGAGGCTGCTGTTCAGCACAATGTACACGGGAGTTGCTGTTCGATACAAAGTACACGGGAGCAGCTGTTCAGCACAATGTACACAGAGGCTGTTGTTCAGCACAATGTACACGGGAGCTGCTGTTCAGCCCAATGTACATGGGGGCTGTTGTTCAACGCAATGTACACGGTGGCTGCTGTTCAACATAATGTGCATGGGGGCTGTCGTTAAACGCAATGTACACGGAGGCTGCTGTTCAACGCCATGTACACAGAGGCTGTTGTTTGACAAAATGTACACGTGGACCGTTGTTTGACACCATGTACATGGAGGCTGCTGTTCAGCACAATGTACACAGGAACTGCTGTTCAGCACAATGTACATGGGAAGTGCTGTTCGATGCAATGTACATGGGGGCTGTTGTTCAACGCAATGTACACGGTGGCTGCTGATCAATGCCATGTACACGGAGGCTGCTGTTCGAAACAATGTACACAAGGGCTGCTTTTAGGCACAATGTACACGGGAGCTGCTGTTCGACAAAATGTACACAGGAGCTGCTGTTCAGCACAATGTACATGGAGGCTGCTGTTCAACACATTGTACAGGGGGGCTGCTGTTCGACACAAAGTACACGGAGGCTGCTGTTCGACACAATGTACACGGGGGCTGCTGTTCGACACAAAGTACACGGGAGCCGCTGTTCGATACAATGTACACGGGAGCTGCTGTTCAGCACAATGTACACAGAGGCTCCTGTTCAGCGCAATGTACACGAAGAGTGGTGGTCGACACAATGTACATGGATGATGCTGTTCGACACAATGTACACGGGAGCTGCTGTTCAGCACAATGTACACGGTAACTGCTGTTCAGCACAATGTACACGGGGGCTGCTGTTCAGCACAATGTACACGAGGACTGCTGTTTAGCACAATGTACATGAAGGCTGCTGTTCAGCACAATGTACACGGGGGCTGCTGTTCAGCACAATGTACGCAGAGGCTGCTGTTCGACACAATGTACATGGAGGCTGCTGTTTAGCACAATGTACATGAAGGCTGCTGTTCAGCACAATGTACACGGGGGCTGCTGTTCAGCACAATGTACGCAGAGGCTGCTGTTCGACACAATGTACACCGAGGCTGCCGTTCGACACAATCTACACGGAGGCTGCTGTTCGACACAATGTGTACGGTAGCTGCTGTACAGCAAAATGTACACGGGAGCTGCTGTACAGTGCAATGTTAATGGAGATGTTGTTGTTCAACACAATGTACACGGAGGCTGCTGTTCAGCACATTGTACATGGAGGCCGCTGTTTGACACAATGTACACGAAGGCTGCTGTTCGACACAATGTAAATGGAGGCCGCTGTTTGACACAATGTACACGAAAGCTGCTGTTCGACACGATGTACGTGGAGGCCGCTGTTCGACACAATGTACATGAAGGCTGCTGTTCGACACAATGTACATGGAGCTGCTGTTCAGCACAGTGTAGATGGGAGCTGCTGTTCAGCAAAATGTACACAGGGATGTTGCTGTTCAGCACAATGTACATGGGGGCTGCTGTTCAGCACAATGTACATGGGAGCTGCTGTACAGCGCAATGTACATGGGAGCTGCTGTTCAGCACAATGTTCACGGGAGCTGCTGTTCAGCACAATGTACACAGGGATGTTGCTGTTCAGCACAATGTACACGGTAACTGCTGTTCAGCACAATGTACACGGGGGCTGCTGTTCAGCACAATGTACACGAGGACTGCTGTTTAGCACAATGTACATGAAGGCTGCTGTTCAGCACAATGTACACGGGGGCTGCTGTTCAGCACAATGTACGCAGAGGCTGCTGTTTGACACAATGTACATGGAGGCTGCTGTTTAGCACAATGTACATGAAGGCTGCTGTTCAGCACAATGTACACGGGGGCTGCTGTTCAGCACAATGTACGCAGAGGCTGCTGTTCGACACAATGTACACCGAGGCTGCCGTTCGACACAATCTACACGGAGGCTGCTGTTCGACACAATGTATACGGTAGCTGCTGTACAGCAAAATGTACACGGGAGCTGCTGTACAGTGCAATGTACATGGAGATGTTGTTGTTCGACACAACGTACACGGAGGCTGCTGTTCAGCACATTGTACATGGAGGCCGCTGTTTGACACAATGTACACGAAGGCTGCTGTTCGACACAATGTACATGGAGGCCGCTGTTTGACACAATGTACACGAAGGCTGCTGTTCGACACAATGTACATGGAGGCCGCTGTTCGACACAATGTACATGAAGGCTGCTGTTCGACACAATGTACATGGAGCTGCTGTTCAGCACAGTGTACAAGGGGGCTGCTGTTCAGCACAATGTACATGGGGGCTGCTGTTCAGCACAATGTACACAGGAGCTGCTGTTTAGCACAATGTACACAGGAGCTGCTGTTCATCACAATGTACACAGAGGTTGCTGTAGGGCACAATGCACACAGAGGCTGTTGTTCAGCACAATGTACACGGGGGCTGCTATTCGACACAATGTACACGAGGGCTGCTGTTCAGCACAATGTACACGGGGGATGCTGTTCAACGCAATGTACATGGTGGCTGCTGTTCAACGCCATGTACACGGAGGCTGTTGTTTGACAAAATGTACACATGGACCGTTGTTCGACATGATGTACATGGAGGCTGCTGTCCAGCACAATGTACACAGGAACTGCTGTTCAGCACAATGTACATTGGAAGTGCTGTTCGATGCAATGTACATGGGGGCTGTTGTTCAACGCAATGTACATGGTGGCTACTGTTCAATGCCATGTACACGGAGGCTGCTGTTCGAAACAATGTACACAGGGGCTGCTTTTAGGCACAATGTACATGGGAGCTGCTGTTCGACAAAATGAACACGGGAGCTGCTGTTCAGCACAATGTACACGGTGGCTGCTGTTCGAAACAATGTACACGGGAGCTGCTGTTCAGCACAATGTACATGCGGGCTGCTGTTCAGCACAATGTACATGGAGGCTGCTGTTCAGCACAATGTACACGGGAGTTGCTGTTCGATACAAAGTACACGGGAGCAGCTGTTCAGCACAATGTACACAGAGGCTGTTGTTCAGCACAATGTACACGGGAGCTGCTGTTCAGCCCAATGTACATGGGGGCTGTTGTTCAACGCAATGTACACGGTGGCTGCTGTTCAACATAATGTGCATGGGGGCTGTCGTTAAACGCAATGTACACGGAGGCTGCTGTTCAACGCCATGTACACAGAGGCTGTTGTTTGACAAAATGTACACGTGGACCGTTGTTTGACACCATGTACATGGAGGCTGCTGTTCAGCACAATGTACACAGGAACTGCTGTTCAGCACAATGTACATGGGAAGTGCTGTTCGATGCAATGTACATGGGGGCTGTTGTTCAACGCAATGTACACGGTGGCTGCTGATCAATGCCATGTACACGGAGGCTGCTGTTCGAAACAATGTACACAAGGGCTGCTTTTAGGCACAATGTACACGGGAGCTGCTGTTCGACAAAATGTACACAGGAGCTGCTGTTCAGCACAATGTACATGGAGGCTGCTGTTCAACACATTGTACAGGGGGGCTGCTGTTCGACACAAAGTACACGGAGGCTGCTGTTCGACACAATGTACACGGGGGCTGCTGTTCGACACAAAGTACACGGGAGCCGCTGTTCGATACAATGTACACGGGAGCTGCTGTTCAGCACAATGTACACAGAGGCTCCTGTTCAGCGCAATGTACACGAAGAGTGGTGGTCGACACAATGTACATGGATGATGCTGTTCGACACAATGTACACGGGAGCTGCTGTTCAGCACAATGTACACGGTAACTGCTGTTCAGCACAATGTACACGGGGGCTGCTGTTCAGCACAATGTACACGAGGACTGCTGTTTAGCACAATGTACATGAAGGCTGCTGTTCAGCACAATGTACACGGGGGCTGCTGTTCAGCACAATGTACGCAGAGGCTGCTGTTCGACACAATGTACATGGAGGCTGCTGTTTAGCACAATGTACATGAAGGCTGCTGTTCAGCACAATGTACACGGGGGCTGCTGTTCAGCACAATGTACGCAGAGGCTGCTGTTCGACACAATGTACACCGAGGCTGCCGTTCGACACAATCTACACGGAGGCTGCTGTTCGACACAATGTGTACGGTAGCTGCTGTACAGCAAAATGTACACGGGAGCTGCTGTACAGTGCAATGTTAATGGAGATGTTGTTGTTCAACACAATGTACACGGAGGCTGCTGTTCAGCACATTGTACATGGAGGCCGCTGTTTGACACAATGTACACGAAGGCTGCTGTTCGACACAATGTAAATGGAGGCCGCTGTTTGACACAATGTACACGAAAGCTGCTGTTCGACACGATGTACGTGGAGGCCGCTGTTCGACACAATGTACATGAAGGCTGCTGTTCGACACAATGTACATGGAGCTGCTGTTCAGCACAGTGTAGATGGGAGCTGCTGTTCAGCAAAATGTACACAGGGATGTTGCTGTTCAGCACAATGTACATGGGGGCTGCTGTTCAGCACAATGTACATGGGAGCTGCTGTACAGCGCAATGTACATGGGAGCTGCTGTTCAGCACAATGTTCACGGGAGCTGCTGTTCAGCACAATGTACACAGGGAAGTTGCTGTTCAGCACAATGTACACGGTAACTGCTGTTCAGCACAATGTACACGGGGGCTGCTGTTCAGCACAATGTACACGAGGACTGCTGTTTAGCACAATGTACATGAAGGCTGCTGTTCAGCACAATGTACACGGGGGCTGCTGTTCAGCACAATGTACGCAGAGGCTGCTGTTTGACACAATGTACATGGAGGCTGCTGTTTAGCACAATGTACATGAAGGCTGCTGTTCAGCACAATGTACACGGGGGCTGCTGTTCAGCACAATGTACGCAGAGGCTGCTGTTCGACACAATGTACACCGAGGCTGCCGTTCGACACAATCTACACGGAGGCTGCTGTTCGACACAATGTATACGGTAGCTGCTGTACAGCAAAATGTACACAGGAGCTGCTGTACAGTGCAATGTACATGGAGATGTTGTTGTTCGACACAACGTACACGGAGGCTGCTGTTCAGCACATTGTACATGGAGGCCGCTGTTTGACACAATGTACACGAAGGCTGCTGTTCGACACAATGTACATGGAGGCCGCTGTTTGACACAATGTACACGAAGGCTGCTGTTCGACACAATGTACATGGAGGCCGCTGTTCGACACAATGTACATGAAGGCTGCTGTTCGACACAATGTACATGGAGCTGCTGTTCAGCACAGTGTACAAGGGGGCTGCTGTTCAGCACAATGTACATGGGGGCTGCTGTTCAGCACAATGTACACAGGAGCTGCTGTTTAGCACAATGTACACAGGAGCTGCTGTTCAGCACAATGTACACAGAGGTTGCTGTAGGGCACAATGCACACAGAGGCTGTTGTTCAGCACAATGTACACGGGCGCTGCTATTCGACACAATGTACACGAGGGCTGCTGTTCAGCACAATGTACACGGGGGATGCTGTTCAACGCAATGTACATGGTGGCTGCTGTTCAACGCCATGTACACGGAGGCTGTTGTTTGACAAAATGTACACATGGACCGTTGTTCGACATGATGTACATGGAGGCTGCTGTCCAGCACAATGTACACAGGAACTGCTGTTCAGCACAATGTACATTGGAAGTGCTGTTCGATGCAATGTACATGGGGGCTGTTGTTCAACGCAATGTACATGGTGGCTACTGTTCAATGCCATGTACACGGAGGCTGCTGTTCGAAACAATGTACACAGGGGCTGCTTTTAGGCACAATGTACATGGGAGCTGCTGTTCGACAAAATGAACACGGGAGCTGCTGTTCAGCACAATGTACACGGTGGCTGCTGTTCGAAACAATGTACACGGGAGCTGCTGTTCAGCACAATGTACATGCGGGCTGCTGTTCAGCACAATGTACATGGAGGCTTCTGTTCAGCACAATGTACACGGGAGTTGCTGTTCGATACAAAGTACACGGGAGCAGCTGTTCAGCACAATGTACACAGAGGCTGTTGTTCAGCACAATGTACACGGGAGCTGCTGTTCAGCCCAATGTACATGGGGGCTGTTGTTCAACGCAATGTACACGGTGGCTGCTGTTCAACATAATGTGCATGGGGGCTGTCGTTAAACGCAATGTACACGGAGGCTGCTGTTCAACGCCATGTACACAGAGGCTGTTGTTTGACAAAATGTACACGTGGACCGTTGTTTGACACCATGTACATGGAGGCTGCTGTTCAGCACAATGTACACAGGAACTGCTGTTCAGCACAATGTACATGGGAAGTGCTGTTCGATGCAATGTACATGGGGGCTGTTGTTCAACGCAATGTACACGGTGGCTGCTGATCAATGCCATGTACACGGAGGCTGCTGTTCGAAACAATGTACACAAGGGCTGCTTTTAGGCACAATGAACACGGGAGCTGCTGTTCGACAAAATGTACACAGGAGCTGCTGTTCAGCACAATGTACATGGAGGCTGCTGTTCAACACATTGTACAGGGGGGCTGCTGTTCGACACAAAGTACACGGAGGCTGCTGTTCGACACAATGTACACGGGGGCTGCTGTTCGACACAAAGTACACGGGAGCCGCTGTTCGATACAATGTACACGGGAGCTGCTGTTCAGCACAATGTACACAGAGGCTCCTGTTCAGCGCAATGTACACGAAGAGTGGTGGTCGACACAATGTACATGGATGATGCTGTTCGACACAATGTACACGGGAGCTGCTGTTCAGCACAATGTACACGGTAACTGCTGTTCAGCACAATGTACACGAGGACTGCTGTTTAGCACAATGTACATGAAGGCTGCTGTTCAGCACAATGTACACGGGGGCTGCTGTTCAGCACAATGTACGCAGAGGCTGCTGTTCGACACAATGTACATGGAGGCTGCTGTTTAGCACAATGTACATGAAGGCTGCTGTTCAGCACAATGTACACGGGGGCTGCTGTTCAGCACAATGTACGCAGAGGCTGCTGTTCGACACAATGTACACCGAGGCTGCCGTTCGACACAATCTACACAGAGGCTGCTGTTCGACACAATGTGTACGGTAGCTGCTGTACAGCAAAATGTACACGGGAGCTGCTGTACAGTGCAATGTTAATGGAGATGTTGTTGTTCAACACAATGTACACGGAGGCTGCTGTTCAGCACATTGTACATGGAGGCCGCTGTTTGACACAATGTACACGAAGGCTGCTGTTCGACACAATGTAAATGGAGGCCGCTGTTTGACACAATGTACACGAAAGCTGCTGTTCGACACGATGTACGTGGAGGCCGCTGTTCGACACAATGTACATGAAGGCTGCTGTTCGACACAATGTACATGGAGCTGCTGTTCAGCACAGTGTAGATGGGAGCTGCTGTTCAGCAAAATGTACACAGGGATGTTGCTGTTCAGCACAATGTACATGGGGGCTGCTGTTCAGCACAATGTACATGGGAGCTGCTGTACAGCGCAATGTACATGGGAGCTGCTGTTCAGCACAATGTTCACAGGGATGTTGCTGTTCAGCACAATGTACACGGTAACTGCTGTTCAGCACAATGTACACGGGGGCTGCTGTTCAGCACAATGTACACGAGGACTGCTGTTTAGCACAATGTACATGAAGGCTGCTGTTCAGCACAATGTACACGGGGGCTGCTGTTCAGCACAATGTACGCAGAGGCTGCTGTTTGACACAATGTACATGGAGGCTGCTGTTTAGCACAATGTACATGAAGGCTGCTGTTCAGCACAATGTACACGGGGGCTGCTGTTCAGCACAATGTACGCAGAGGCTGCTGTTCGACACAATGTACACCGAGGCTGCCGTTCGACACAATCTACACGGAGGCTGCTGTTCGACACAATGTATACGGTAGCTGCTGTACAGCAAAATGTACACGGGAGCTGCTGTACAGTGCAATGTACATGGAGATGTTGTTGTTCGACACAACGTACACGGAGGCTGCTGTTCAGCACATTGTACATGGAGGCCGCTGTTTGACACAATGTACACGAAGGCTGCTGTTCGACACAATGTACATGGAGGCCGCTGTTTGACACAATGTACACGAAGGCTGCTGTTCGACACAATGTACATGGAGGCCGCTGTTCGACACAATGTACATGAAGGCTGCTGTTCGACACAATGTACATGGAGCTGCTGTTCAGCACAGTGTACAAGGGGGCTGCTGTTCAGCACAATGTACATGGGGGCTGCTGTTCAGCACAATGTGCACAGGAGCTGCTGTTTAGCACAATGTACACAGGAGCTGCTGTTCAGCACAATGTACACAGAGGTTGCTGTAGGGCACAATGCACACAGAGGCTGTTGTTCAGCACAATGTACACGGGGGCTGCTATTCGACACAATGTACACGAGGGCTGCTGTTCAGCACAATTTACACGGGGGATGCTGTTCAACGCAATGTACATGGTGGCTGCTGTTCAACGCCATGTACACGGAGGCTGTTGTTTGACAAAATGTACACATGGACCGTTGTTCGACATGATGTACATGGAGGCTGCTGTCCAGCACAATGTACACAGGAACTGCTGTTCAGCACAATGTACATTGGAAGTGCTGTTCGATGCAATGTACATGGGGGCTGTTGTTCAACGCAATGTACATGGTGGCTACTGTTCAATGCCATGTACACGGAGGCTGCTGTTCGAAACAATGTACACAGGGGCTGCTTTTAGGCACAATGTACATGGGAGCTGCTGTTCGACAAAATGAACACGGGAGCTGCTGTTCAGCATAATGTACACGGTGGCTGCTGTTTGAAACAATGTACACGGGAGCTGCTGTTCAGCACAATGTACATGCGGGCTGCTGTTCAGCACAATGTACATGGAGGCTGCTGTTCAGCACAATGTACACGGGAGTTGCTGTTCGATACAAAGTACACGGGAGCAGCTGTTCAGCACAATGTACACAGAGGCTGTTGTTCAGCACAATGTACACGGGAGCTGCTGTTCAGCACAATGTACATGGGGGCTGTTGTTCAACGCAATGTACACGGTGGCTGCTGTTCAACATAATGTGCATGGGGGCTGTCGTTAAACGCAATGTACACGGAGGCTGCTGTTCAACGCCATGTACACAGAGGCTGTTGTTTGACAAAATGTACACGTGGACCGTTGTTTGACACCATGTACATGGAGGCTGCTGTTCAGCACAATGTACACAGGAACTGCTGTTCAGCACAATGTACATGGGAAGTGCTGTTCGATGCAATGTACATGGGGGCTGTTGTTCAACGCAATGTACACGGTGGCTGCTGATCAATGCCATGTACACGGAGGCTGCTGTTCGAAACAATGTACACAAGGGCTGCTTTTAGGCACAATGTACACGGGAGCTGCTGTTCGACAAAATGTACACGGGAGCTGCTGTTCAGCACAATGTACATGGAGGCTGCTGTTCAACATATTGTACACGGGGGCTGCTGTTCGACACAAAGTACACGGAGGATGCTGTTCGACACAATGTACACGGCAGCTGCTGTTCAGCACAATGTACACGGCAGCTGCTGTTCAGCACAATGTACACAGAGGCTGCTGTTTGACACAATGTACACGGAGGCTGCTGTTCAGCACAATGTACATGGAGGCTGCTGTTCAGCACAATGTACACAGGAGCTGCTGTTCAGCACAATGTACATGGTGGCTGCTGTTCAACGCCATTTACATGGGGGCTGTTGTTCGACACAGTGGACACGGGTGCAATTGTTCAACACAATGTACACGGAGGCTGCTGTTGAGCACAATGTACACAGGAGCTGCTGTACAGCGCAATGTACACGGGGATGTTGCTGTTCAGCACAATGTACCCAGAGGCTGCTGTTCTGCACAATGTATACGGAGACTGCTGTTCAGCACAATGTACACAGAGGCTGCTGTTCGGCACAATGTACACAGAGGCTGCTGTTCGGCACAATGTATACAGAGGCTGCTGTTTAGCACAATGTACACGGGGACTGCTGTTCAGCACAATGTACACGGGGGCTGCTGTTCAGCACAATGTACACGGGGGCTGCTGTTCAGCACAATGTACATGAGGACTGCTGTTCAGCACGATGTACATGGAGGCTGCTGTTCGACACAATGTACATGGAGGCTGCTCTTCGACACAATGTACACGGGGGCTGCTGTTCAACACAATGTACATGGGGGCTGTTGTTCAACGCCTTGTACTCGGTGGCTGCTGTTCAACGCCATGTACACGGAGGCTGTTGTTTGACAAAATGTACATGTGGACCGTTGTTCGACATGATGTACATGGAAGCTGCTGTTCAGCACAATGTACACAGGAACTGCTGTTCAGCACAATGTACAAGGGATGTGCTGTTCGATGCAATGTACATGGGGCTGTTGTTCAACGCAATGTACATGGTGGCTGCTGTTTAATGCCATGTACACGGAGGCTGCTGTTCGAAACAATGTACATAGGGGCTGCTTTTAGGCACAATGCACACGGGAGCTGCTGTTCGACAAAATGTACACGGGAGCTGCTGTTCAGCACAATGTACACGGAGGCTGCTGTTCGACACAATGTACATGGAGGCTGCTGTTCGACACAATGTACACGGAGGCTGCTGTTCGACACAACGTCCACGGGGGCTGCTGGTCGAAACAATGTACATGGGAGCTGATGTTCGAAACAATGTACACGGGAGCTGCTGTTCAGCACAATGTACACGGGGGCTGCTGTTCAGCACAATGTACACGGCAGCTGCTGTTCAGCGCAAAGTACGCGGCAGCCTCTGTTCGACAGAATGTACACGGGGCCGCTGTTCAGCACAATGTACACGGGAGCTGCTGTTCAGCACAATGTACACGAGGACTGCTGTTCAGCACAATGTACATGGAGGCTGCTGTTCAGCACAATGTACACGGGAGCTGGTGTTCAGCACAATGTACACGAGGACTGCTGTTCAGCACAATGTACATGGAGGCTGCTGTTCAGCACAATGTACACAGGTGCTGCTGTTCAGCACAATGTACACGGGGTCTGCTGTTCAGCACAATGTACACGGAGGCTGCTGTTCAGCACAATGTACACGGAGGCTGCTGTTCAGCACAATGTACACGGGAGCTGCCGATCGACACAATGTACACGAAGGCTGCTGTTTAGCACAATGTACACGGGAGCTGCAGTTCAGCACAATGTACATGAAGGCTGCTGTTTAGCACAATGTACACTGGGGCTGCTGTTCAGCACCATGTACACGGAGGCTGCTGTTCAGCACAATGTACACGGGGGCTGCTGTTCAGCACAATGTACACGAGGACTGCTGTTCAGCACAATGTATATGGAGGCTGCAGTTCAGCACAATGAACGTGGAGGCTGCTGTTCAGCACAATGTACACGGAAGCTGCTGTTTAGCACAATGTACACGGGAGCTTCTGTTCAGTGCAATATACACGGGGGCTGCTGTTCAGCACCATGTACACAGGGGCTGCTGTCCGACACAATGTACACGGGAGCTGCTGTTCAGCACAATGTACATGGGAGCCGCTGTTCGACACAATGTACACGGGGGCTGCTGTTCAGCACAATGTACATGGGAGCCACTGTTCCACACAATGTACACAGTGGCGGCTGTTCAACACAATGTACATGGAGGCTGCTGTTTAGGACAATGTACACGGGAGCTGCTGTTAGGCACAATGTACATGGGAGCTGCTGTTCAACACAATGTACACGGGAGCTGCTGTTCAACACAATGTTCACGGGAGCTGCTGTTCGACACAATGTACATGGGAGCTGCTGTTCGACACGATGTACACGGGAGCTGCTGTTCAACACAAGGTACACGGGAGCTGCTGTTAGGCACAATGTACACGGGAGCTGCTGTTCAACACAAAGTACACGGGAGCTGCTGTTTAGGACAATGTACACGGGGGCTGCTGTTCAGCACAATGTACACGGG
Source organism: Carcharodon carcharias (assembly GCF_017639515.1). Lineage (NCBI taxonomy): Eukaryota > Metazoa > Chordata > Chondrichthyes > Lamniformes > Lamnidae > Carcharodon > Carcharodon carcharias. The sequence goes on along the minus strand of NC_054483.1, from coordinate 18,596,623 downwards.
GGCTGCTGTTTGACACAATGTACACGGGAGCTGCTGTTCAGCACAATGTACATGGGAGCCGCTGTTCGACACAATGTACACGGGGGCTGCTGTTCAGCACAATGTACATGGGAGCCATTGTTCCACACAATGTACACAGTGGCGGCTGTTCAACACAATGTACATGGTGGCTGTTGTTCAACAGAATGTACACGGAGGCCGTTCTTCAGCACAATGTACACAGCGGCGGCTGTTCAACACAATGTACATGGAGGCTGCTGTTCGACACAATGTACACGGAGGCTGTTGTTCAACAGAATGTACATGGAGGCTGCTGTTTGACACAATGTACACAGAGGCTGCTGTGCAGCACAATGTACGCATGGGCAGTTGTTCAGCACAAGTACATAGAATCTGCAGTTCAGCAGAATGTACACGGGGGCTGTTGTTCGACACAATGTACACGGGGGCTGCTGTTCGACACAACGTACACAGGGGCTGCTGTTCAGCACAATGTACCCGGGGTTGCTGTTCAACACCATGTACACGGAGGCTGCTGTTCGACATAATGTACATGGGAGCTGCTAATCAGCGCAATGTACACGGGGGCTGCTGTTCAGCACAATGTACACAGAGGCTGCTGTTCAGCACAATGTATACAGAGGCTGCTGTTCAGCACAATGTACACGGGTTCTGCTGTTCAACACAATGTACACGGGAGCTGCTGTTAGGCACAATGTACACGGGAGCTGCTGTTCAACACAAAGTACACGGGAGCTGCTGTTTAGGACAATGTACACGGGGGCTGCTGTTCAGCACAATGTACACGGGGGCTGCTGTTTGACACAATGTACACGGGAGCTGCTGTTCAGCACAATGTACATGGGAGCCGCTGTTCGACACAATGTACACGGGGGCTGCTGTTCAGCACAATGTACATGGGAGCCATTGTTCCACACAATGTACACAGTGGCGGCTGTTCAACACAATGTACATGGTGGCTGTTGTTCAACAGAATGTACAGGGAGGCTGCTGTTCAGCACAATGTACACGGAGGCTGTTCTTCAGCACAATGTACACAGCGGCGGCTGTTCAACACAATGTACATGGAGGCTGCTGTTCGACACAATGTACACGGAGGCTGTTGTTCAACAGAATGTACACGGAGGCTGCTGTTTGACACAATGTACACAGAGGCTGCTGTGCAGCACAATGTACGCATGGGCAGTTGTTCAGCACAAGTACATAGAATCTGCAGTTCAGCAGAATGTACACGGGGGCTGTTGTTCGACACAACGTACACAGGGGCTGCTGTTCAGCACAATGTACCCGGGGTTGCTGTTCAACACCATGTACACGGAGGCTGCTGTTCGACATAATGTACATGGGAGCTGCTAATCAGCGCAATGTACACGGGGGCTGCTGTTCAGCACAATGTACACAGAGGCTGCTGTTCAGCACAATGTATACAGAGGCTGCTGTTCAGCACAATGTACACGGGTTCTGCTGTTCAGCACAATGTACACGGAGGCTGCTGTTCAGCACATTGTACACGGGTTCTGCTGTTCAGCACAATGTACATGGAGGCTGCTGTTCCGCACAATGTACACGGGGACTGCTGTTCAGCACAATGTACACGGGGGCTGCTGTTCAGCACAATGTACACGGGGGCTGCAGTTCAGCACAATGTACACGGGGGCTGCAGTTCAGCACAATGTACACGGGGGCTGCAGTTCAGCACAATGTACACGAGGGCTGCAGTTCAGCACAATGTACACAGACGCTGCTGTTCAGCACAATGTACACAGGAGATGCTGTTCGACACAATGTACACAGAGGCTGCTGTTCAGCACAATGTACACGGGGGCTGCTGTTCAGCACAACGTACACGGAGGCTGCTGTTCAGCACAATGTACACGGCGGCTGCTGTTCAGCACAGTGTACACGGACGCTGCTGTTCAGCACCATGTACACAGGAGCTGCTGTTCAGCACATTGTACACGGGAGCTGCTGTTCAGCACCATGTACACAGGAGCTGCTGTTCAGCACATTGTACACGGGAGCTGCTGTTCAGCACAATGTACATGGAGGCTGCTGTTTAGCACAATGTACACGGAGGCTGCTGTTTTGCACAATGTACACAGGGGCTGCTGTTCAGCACAATGTACACGGAGCCTGCTGTTTATCACAATGTACACGGGAGCTGCCGTTTATCACAATGTACACGGGGGCTGCTGTTCAGCACAATGTACACGGAGCCTGCTGTTTATCACAATGTACACGGGAGCTGCCGTTTATCACAATATACACGGGGGCTGCTGTTCAGCACCATGTACAGGGGGGCTGCTGTGCAGCACAATGTACACAGTTGTTCTTTTCCATAATATATACTGGGGCTTTTATGTTTTATAATATACACAGGGACGGTTTTTTTTTATTTCTTACAAGGCCAGTCATTCTCTAGAACATACAAAATGGTTGTTATTGCCCAATATATACAGAGTCTGCTGTTCGGTCATAATCTGCACAGGACTGCACTGTGAAATGAAACTGTTTATCTCTGATATTGAATCATCCTGTGTAACAGCAGCTCAGTTGTACACATACGATCAGATCAGGAGCTAGCCATGCATTGTTTCCTACACTAACACCTGGCACACCATCAACAGAAAATGACAAAACGACAAAACAAGCAGATAACGATCCCCATCATTTTTATGGCAGAGAACAATAAAGCTCAGTTTCTGCTTTTGAAAAAGGGAAGGAGTGTCCGGCTGATGGTGTTGAGAACAAACTGATCAGCCCCTGTGTTATTTTTCACTCTTGTCATTGACTAGATTTTCACTAGGATTTTACTTAAGGGCAGCTGGTTAAGTTTTAACTTTGCATTGGTACGATTCTAGGTTCTCCCCTTCTAGTCTTCACCTGTGCCTGGAGACTGCATTTTGGAACTGTCTAATAGTCGAATACTGATGAAGTACTCGTGGCTACAGGTCTGTCACTTGCAATTCGAGTATCTTCTGAGAATACTCACGGGAATTTTACTGATTCTTTCCACCCCCACCCGCCCCCCCTTACCCCGCTTCCTGTAAGGACTCCATCCCATTCTCTCAGTTCCTTCGCCTCCGTCGCATCTGTTCTGATGATGCTACCTTCAAAAACAGTTCCTCTGACATGTCCTCCTTCTTCCTTAACAGAGGTTTTCCATCCACGGTGGTTGACAGGGCCCTCAACCGTGTCCGGCCCATCTCCCGCGCATCCGCCCTCACGCCTTCTCCTCCCTCCCAGAAACATGATAGGGTCCCCCTTGTCCTCACTTATCACCCCTCCAGCCTCCGCATTCAAAGGATCATCCTCCGCCATTTCCGCCAACTCCAGCATGATACCACCACCAAACACATCTTCCCTTCACCCCCGCTGTCAGCATTCATTAAGGATCGTTCCCTCCGGGACACCCTGGTCCACTCCTCCATCACCCCCTACACCTCAACCCCCACCTATGGCACCTCCCCATGCCCACGCAAAAGATGTAACACCTGCCCCTTCACTTCCTCTCTCCTCACCGTCCAAGGGCCCAAACACTCCTTTCAAGTGAAGCAGCATTTCACTTGCATTTCCCCCAACTTAGTCTACTGTATTCGTTGCTCCCAATGCGGTCTCCTCTACATTGGAGAGACCAAACGTAAACTGGGCGACAGCTTTGCAGAACACCTGCGGTCTGTCCACAAGAAAGACCCAAACCTCCCTGTCGCTTGCCATTTTAACACTCCACCCTGCTCTCTTGCCCACATGTCTGTCCTTGGCTTGCTGCATTGTTCCAGTGAAGCCCAACGCAAACTGGAGGAACAGCACCTCATCTTCCCACTAGGCACTTTACAGCCTTCCGGACTGAATATTGAATTCAACAACTTTAGATCGTGAACTCCCTCCTTCATCTCCACCCCCTTTCTGTTTCTTCCCCCTTCCTTTTGTTTTTTTTCCAATAATTTATATAGATTTTTCTTTTCCCACCTATTTCCGTTATTTTTAAATCTTTTATGCTCCCGCACCCCCACTAGAGCTATACCTTGAGTGTCCTACCATCCATTCTTAATTAGCACATTCGTTTAGATAATATCACCAACTTCAACACCTCTGTGTTCTTTTATTCTTTTGTCTGTGACATCTTTTGATTATCTGCTCCTATCCTAACACCCCCCCTCCACTTCTCCCGCACCCCCCCCCCTCCCCCACCCTTAAACCAGCTTATATTTCACCCCTCTCCTTGTAAAGAAAGATCAATTCTATTGAAGGGTCATGAGGACTCGAAACGTCAACTCTTTTCTTCTCCGCCGAAGCTGCCAGACTTGCTCAGTTTTTCCAGGTAATTCTGTTTTTGTTTCCAATCTGTCCTATATTACATATTGGAACAGGATTCAGCCATTCCCCAGCTTGAGACCTCTCTGCCATACAATTCGATTCCAGCTCATCTGTACCTCAACTTCATATCATTTGGAGCATTTGCCAAGTATTAATTCAGTGATTCTGATCTTGACAGCCCCAAATGTCCCTGCATCCATTGACATTTGGGCAAAAGAATTCCAGCCTCTGCATGACAAGGTCCTTCCTAAATTCGGTTCTCAATAACCTTAGCTCTAATTTTATCCTTCCTGACTCCCCACTCCAGAGGAACTAGTCCGTGTTTAGCTATCAAAACCATGACACATTCTAAGTACCTTGATCAACTCACTCCTCAATCATCCGTACTCATATACCAGAATTGTAGTGCTGTGTATCATTACCTTATTATCTTAGTTTTATTTTGTTAAATGGACCAATGTATGAAAGCAACCATTTACGGGGGAAGTTAAATAAACACTTGAGGGAAAAAGCAACAGAAAGTTATGCAGATGAAGAGGGATAGGAGGAGGAGTATAAACACCAGCATGAACCAGTAGGACCGATTGGCTTGTTTCTGTGCCACACATTTCATGTATGCTGACAGTTCTCTATTTTAGAAGGGGCCAGGCAAACAGAATCGATTACTGCTGTCTATCTGTTACTTAAATGATGGCTGTATCCGCAACGAACACTGACAGTCATCACACAGCATGTCTTGCTTAATACTGGCCTGAGGCTCACACCAGAAGGAGATACTAACAGGCAAAAAGAGCAAGAGGAAACAGACCATCAGGCTCACCACACCACTCGCATAACATGCACAACCCTCGGGCAACCCTCTCTCCCTTGGAGGGAAGGGAGAAACATAAAATTTCAGACAGCAACAAAAAAAAAACACCCTGGGAAATTTCTCTCCAATTCTCTCAGGAAGTCAAGCAAGTTCAAGGAAGCTGTTGTTTCCCATGACACAACGTAATCTCAAGTAGATATGAATTGCCTCCTTTAACTGGAGAAGCCCTCTTGTGTCAGGAACTTATCAAGTTCACTTGCAAAGTCTGTCGGGACTCTTTGCTCACCACATCCTGGGATTTCCTTCAGAGAGTGATGACTTTCTGGGAAGGAATAATTCCTGGCATTAAATTGAACTCTTTTTTACCTAAGGATTTTCTGAGTATGAACTCTCATCTTATCAGCTCAATCTATTTCAGATAACCGGCCTCACAGAACTACATCCATTTTAAAAACTCGAACCAAACCATCACTTTGCCAGACGGATTAAACATAATTCTGGGGCCTATACTTACTAAGTCTTGACATTACCCTGGTCAATTTCCATGCTCTATAGAGTCTCAACATTCTCCACCATATTGGGGGCCAACGTTAATTGGAAAAATGCATATGTGCCAAAGCTCTTCATAGCTTAAAAATAACACTCAAATTGTCCTCATTGATCCTAGTAAAACATATTCAAGCTGATAACTAACTCTTACAGATTGTGCTTTTTTAACAAGTGCTTAACTACTCTCTGCAGCTCTGTTTATGCGCATCAATGGCCTCTGAGTTAGCAAATGCAGCCTTGATACATTGTAAAGAGCATCAACATTTTATTAAGTAAATTTAAGTTCAAATAATAACATGTAAAACTCACACTAAATTGCTGTACACCAAAACAAAACCTTAAGAGAGAGCTAAAGAATCACCTGACTCATAACCCGATGAGTCATGACATCACACACGAACACCCAATCTGCAATTGACATTACATCTTTCTCCTCAAAAGAACATGGTGTTAACTGTTCCAGAGTTCAAAAAAACACAGAAAGAAACTGTGGCATTTAATCCAAGCAGAAACGCACAATCTCAATACACACACGACAGCAACATAGAGTCTTTCAACTAAGATGAAGGCTGGCATTGTGTACCAGGCCTGCGATCAGTGATTGGTGTTTGACAAACTGGAGTTTCAGGTGTTAGCTCTTTCTTTGGAGACTCTGGACAGTTTGGAACACCACTAGGGGGACCTGTGTCTCAGAACAGTCGTGAATCTCAGCGATTTCACTTACAAGTGCCCCAACAGCACAAATCAAGTGAAGCTGATTCCTACAATATTGTGAGCCTCCAAGTTGTACTATCCTTTAATGAGTGCTTCTGCGTGGGTCAGATATGTTTTGAATTTTTCAACCCTAGATGCATGCCGCTGCAATTACTGCACATTGATTGGCATTTCTTATACATGAACCCATGAAACCAACTGATCTCAACCAGCCTGAAGCCTACTGATTTGTTCTGAATGACTGACCATCAGAGGCATTCTTGCATTATCTGCAAATTTCCAAATGGTTCTGTTGGATCTTTTGTTCAGACTCATTAATGAAAATACAGAGCAACGATAGATCCTGTGCAAAATGTAAGGAAAGACGTATTGGCTGCACTTATTGTCTATGTACCAGGAATGAGAGTTCTAGGATTCAAACACATGCAAGTTCATTAATGGCTAACTGAATTCAGTCACAGACAACAGCCAGGGAACACGGAGATACTTCACGGCAGAAGACCACACATTGCATGTGTTGAGCTCAACTTTCTAAATATGCGTCTGTCTCTCCTTCTAACTTTGCTTTATGCTCTCACCCTTTTTAAATCTTTCTAGCTGCTTTGCTTCATGTACATTCCATAGCCTTATACACTCTGCACAGCTCGTACCTGTCTTTTTCATGAAGATCTAGGTTATATAAACATCCATCATCTGTGGTCCCAGAGGCTAGCAGAAGCCGCAAGTGTTTTCGGGTTTAAGCAAAGCACAGAATGTACCCAATTTCAGTTATGCCATGGATAAGCTGGTCTCTAGGCATGCATAAACTGTGAACCAGTTCAGAATTAAATGCAATCAATTTCTTGTTTAACCTCAAGAGCGGTCTGTTTATGCTCCATGTAAAAACTGCCATTGTGCCGGCTTTTAAGCTTAGGGGCTCAATACAAAATGGATCCCTTACTTGCTCATGATCCATGAACACAAAGGCATGAGGAATTCTGCTCATAACTGGACCCCAATCACCTCCAATCCGAACGGGCAACAAACTCAGCTTGCGTAATTTCAATGACTTTCCTCTCCAATGTAATAACATAATCCTTCAGATGTAATTTTTCTTAAGGTTCATTGATGCTTAATCAACTAATTTTTGGAAGTCAAAACATCAACAGGATGAATTTCCTGATCCGTTCTCACCACCTTCTTAAAGAAGTCAATCAAGTTCAAGTGAACCAATGTTTTCTGAAGCCATGTTGGATATCTCTAAAAATTATCCAATATCACATCCAATTTGCAACAGCTGTCTGGCTACCAGAATCAGAGGCTTATAATTTCCAGGAACAGATTTCTTCCTTTTCCATAATTATGGGATCCTGTGAGCCACATACAACCTATGGAACAATTAAACTACTGAATGTACGATTTGTCAGATTAGGTACAAACTGCTCCTCTTCCTGAGCACTCTGGGGTAAATGGCATCAGATTCTGATGCACCATCAACCTTCAATTTGTCCCTTATAGCTAAAGTCACTTGCATTTACTTTGAGGAAGCAATTTTAGCCACACTTTAACATCGGACCGAACATGTTATCTTCAGAGGAAAAAAGCAATGTAAATGAACTCTTCAGTTCATCAGTGCAGTCTGTTACATTCACACATAACCTACACAAAGACAATTCTCCAAGGTCCAGTGCAGTCATCAACTATTCTCTGCTTCTTCACACAGCTGAACATCAATTACCAGCTCCAATAGAAGTGACCACTGCCCTTTTATCTAATGCTGTCAGGTTATTCAGAACACTGGCTTTAATTCTGCTCAACTGCTTTTTATCCTTGTTCTATTTTCTTGATAATTGACCCCCTTGAGGCACAGAGAGATATTTGTTTAGTTTTTAATTTCTCTATGAGCACCGCTACTGAGCTGTTTAAGCTAAATTTAGTCTTTGGTGCCTTTGCACCTTCCTTGTCCTATGGCAGTGATTTTAAAATAATCTAATTTATTGCATCATCAGAGCTACCCCAAGGTACCCCTGTCATCGAGAGTTCCAAAGACTCATGACCCTCTGAGAGAAAGAATTTCACGTCATTTCTGATTTAAATAGGCGACTCCTTATTTTTAAACAGTGACCCCTAGTTCTAGATTCTTCCACAAGAGGAAACATCCTCTCCACATTAAGCACTAAAATCAGGTCAAAATCCTGGACTGTGGGTATACCTACACCTCCCAGACTGCAGCAGTTCAAGAAGATAACCCACCACCACCTTCTCAAGAGCAATTAGGGATGTGCAACAAATGGAGCTCTATCCAGTGACTCCCACATCCCATGAATTAATAAGAAAAATTACATTAATAGCAGTATTCAAACACCCTACCAACTGAAACCTACCAAAACAATGATCCTTTTGCCCAAGTGTGACTCTACATGGAGATCAGTTGTAACCTCCTGATTAGATTAAGGTATTTCATCTCATAAACTGTTCCCTCTGTAATTCACCCTAAATAGAAATACAACCTTTAACAGTATCAATGAATAACTTAGCCATGCCTTTACTTGTACTTGGCTGACCATATTGGGGCAGCTCATGGGAGGAAAAGTAATATCCTATGTGACAGTAACTCTATGCTGTTCTGCAGCTCTGTACCGTAAATCACGAGGCTCTCAAGCCTGCCCTCAATGTGTGGGGGAACAAGCTTGTACCAATCGCATGCTCTAACTGGACGCAAACTGTTTCAAGTGCTTCCTTGTGAACCAATAAACATTCCTGTCAATGTTAGATCCTCTTTCAGAAGTTAAGTTCCACCACTGAGGCTACAAACAGATATAGATAGATTAAGTAGGTGGGCAAGATCTGGGAAAATGTGAAATTGTCCATTTTGGCAGAAAGAATAAAAGAAAATCTAATTATCTAAGTGGTGAGAGATTGTAGAGCTCTGAGGTGCAGAGGGATCTGGGTGTCCTCGTGTATGAATCACAAAAGGCTGGTATGCAGATATGACAAGTAATTAGGAAAACTAATAGAATGTTATCAGTTATTGCGAGGGGAATTGAATAGAAAACTATGGAGGTTCAGCTTCAGTTGTACAGGGCACTAGTGAGACCATATCTGGGGTATTTTATGCAGTAGTGGTTACCTTTTTTAAGGGAGGATGTAAGTGCACTTGAAGCAGTTCAGAGAAGGTTTATGAGACTAATACCTGGAATGGGCAGGTTGTTTTATGAGGAAAGGTTGGACAGGGTAGACTTGTATCCACTGGAGTTTTTAAGAGTAAGAGGTGACTTGATTGAAACATATAAGATCCTGATGGGTCCTGACAGGGTGGATGTTACCTCTTGTGGAAGAATCTAGAACTAGGGGCCACTGTTTAAAAATAAGGGGTCGCCTATTTAAAACGGCGATTAGGTGAAATTTTTTCTCTCAAAGGGTCATGAGTCTTTGCAACTCTCACCCTGAAAAGGTAGCGGAAGCAGAGGCTTTGAATATTTTTAAGGCCGAGGTGGATGGATCCTTGGAAAGCAAGGGGGGGTGATAGGTTATTGGTGGTAGGTAAGATGCAGATTTGAGTTTACTATTAGATCAGCCGTGATCTTATTAAGTGGTGGAGCAGGCTTGAGGGGCTGAATGGCCTACTCCTGCTCCTTGTTTGGATGTAATTCCGTTGTGACCCAATCTGCTTCTACTGAATAACATATCAACTTTCAGCCACACTACCAATCCACAGCTATTTTGCAACCAGAGATGCCTATTACAGTACGTATTAAGTTCCTCGGGCTGCATCCACCTGTAACTTTGCATTTTCACAGAATCACAGCATCACACAGTGCAGAAGAGGCCCTTTGGCCCATCAAGAAACACCTGACCTACCTACTTAATCCCACTTACCAGCTCTTAGCCCTTAGCCTTGAATGTTATGACATGCCAAGTGCTCATCCAGGTACTTTTTAAAGGATGTGAGGCAACCCGCCTCCACCACCCTCCCAGGCAGCGCATTCCAGACTGTAATCACCCTCTGGGTGAAAAAGCTTTTCCTCACATCCCCCCTAAACCTCCTGCCCCTCACTTTGAACTTATGTCCCCTTGTGACTGACCCTTCAACTAAGGGGAACAGCTGCTCCCTATCCACCCTGTCCTTGTAATCTTGTACACCTCGATCAGGTCGCCCCTCAATCTTCTCTGCTCCAACGAAAACAACCCAAATCTATCCAACCTCTCTTCATAACTTAATGTTTCATCCCAGGCAACATCCTGGTGAATCTCCTCTGCACTCCCTCCAGTGCAATCACATCCTTCCTATAATGTGGCGACCAGAACTACACACAGTACTCCAGCTGTGGCCTCACCAAGGTTCTATACAACTCCAACATGACCTCCCTACTTTTGTAATCTATGCCTCGATTGATAAAGGCAAGTGTCCCATATGCCTTTTTCACCACTCCACTAACATGCCCCTCCGCCTTTAGAGATCTATGGACACACACGCCAAGGTCCCTGTGTTCCTCAGAACTTCCTAGTGTCATGCCGTTCATTGAATACTTCCTTGTCAAATTACTCCTTCCAAAGTGTATCACTTCACACTCTTCAGGGTTAAATTCCTTCTGCCACTTATCTGCCCATTTGACCATTTTGCTACTCATTTTCTAAGTATGAAATCATGGCAGTGGGTACCATGCATTTTTTATGGGGTTCATTCATTCCATGCTTTCTCCCTGTGACTGAAATTCTGCAACTATCAAAATTCTTACCTCATCCAGTCCTTGTGGAATTGCACTCAATATGAACTGAAATATCCTTGTCCTAACTACATAAAATACCTGCCAACTACACTCTCCATAATCTGAAAAAAAAAAATCTGTTGGAAAGAAAGATACAAAAGACTTGCATTTATTCACTTAGTAGTACAGAGCTTGAGTAATGCTGATAAAAAGAGACACGCTGTTGGAACTTTTCATCTTGGACTCACCAAGACAGATGCGAGAATGCCAAATTTCAAAGGGAACAACAATTTGTACTGCATGAGAAAAGGGGTGCTGATTGATTGGCATGTTGACTCTGATTGGTCATGGCATTGCCACTGTTGTCCCCCAAATTTTGTTTAATTCAAGAAAGGCCCAATGCCTGGACATGTCTTTTAGCCCGTGGAGGATAGGTCCCTGCATATGAATATGTGTAGCAAGCAGAGTGAGCCACATTTCAGAGTATTGACTGTACTCAACCAGCCCATGCTTGAAAAACTCACAACATAAAGTCTAATGTTAGATGCGGTTCTGCAATTGGTCAGCACTTGCTGAGCAATCCCGAGTATGCTAAGAATTACACGAACAACTAATTTAAGATTATCAGTCGAACTCGCAACTCATTTTTGCTTCCATAGCAAGCCTTCACAAAAAGCAATGTTGACTGAAGGATAATAACTGACCAAAATGGCAGGGAGAACTTGCATGCTTTTCCTTGAAAAAGTGTCAAGCAATCATTTACATCCACATAAGAGACTGGACAAAGCCTCAGTTTAACATCTCATCGGAAGTCAGCACCTCTGACAGCAGTCCCTCAGTAATGCACTGGAGTTCCAGCCTAGATTGTTGTGCTCAGGTCTCTGGCGTGGGATTTGAACCCATAACCTTCTGACTCAGAAGTGAGCGCACTTCCCACTGAGCTCCAGCTGAAAATCTGACCTATCAACCCTAATCCTTTGCAAAAATCCTTCCTCATGACCAAACTCTCTTCAGTTATCTACAACGCCAACACAGTGAAAGAATGAGGAAATAATAATCTCTAAAAATTCATGAACAGAGCTTTCGCTTTGTTGATCTCTTTCCATAAACAGCCCAGTGTTATTTTTCTACAAACTTTCTAAAATCCAGGTTGTGCCACAGCTGGGTTTTCTTTCATGCCCCATCTTCAAATTGTTCCACTACCTTCATCAACCTTTTGCATATCCTCCACTCCTTGAGGATCATACTGCTCCACTGTAGCTGGTGGATCCTTCAGCCATTGCACACTTCCACCTAGAACACTTGACCTCAGCACCTCTACCTGAAGAACATAAGAAATAGGAGCAGCAGCAGGCCACACAGCCCGTTGAGCCTACTCTGCCATTCCATAA